>NW_022589763.1:1017106-1032449 GCF_004348235.1 Phoca vitulina
CCCCAGCCGAGGCAGAGCCGGGAGTCCAGCTCCCCCCGCCGCCCCCCCTGCCGTGGCGGGGCCTGCAGTCCAGCTCCCCCCCGCCGCCCCCCGCTGCGGCGGAGCCTGGAGTCTAGCCCCCTTCTTCCCCATCCCTCTCTGAGCTTCGTGGTCCATCACCCAGGACTGTCAATCACATGTGACTGAGATGTGGCCCAAGCGTGTCCCATCACAGAGCCCCATCCCTGCGCTCATAGGGACTTTTCCGAGACTTACCCTCCTCTGACCCTGACACGATCCATCACAACCCTCAAGAAGCATTGGTCCCTTTGAGTCCTGCTCTCCAAAGAGGGGGTCCAGCCTGCTAGGGAACCTCTTTCCTTGCACACAGGGCAAGCGGACTTCCTCCAGAGACCCTAAACCCTATAGTGAAGGGAGGTGGAAGAGGCAGAGCTGAAATAGGGGACGAGAGAGAGAGAGAGAGAGATCAGGAGCTGACAACCATTTACACTCCTGGATCCAGCTATGCCTGAAGCTGACATGAAATGCCTAACTACCCAATTAGACAATTTCCACCTTGACCTAAGAGAGCATGAATCAAGTGTCTATCGTTTGCCACCCCAAGAGTTGTGCCTCATCCGTCAGGAGCCGGCATGCCCCTCGTTGGGGGACAGAATTCCAGAGGGGGCTGATTCCAGCCAGGGAGCCCGCGGAGCCCACGCCTCCCGCCTCAGCCAACACACCGTCATTCCACGGTAGCCCCAGATGTGCGAGGCACCCAGCCTTCTGCTGCGCCCCTTTCTGGGTATGGGTCTTGGGCCAGTCCCTTCCGTGAGGGCCTCAGTTTCCCAATCGGGACAATAGGGGTCAGAAACTCCCTGCACAAAACCCCGGGGAAAGGGGCCGGCGTGGCCATCAGCGCTCTGTCCATGCTAAGTATGGTGCATAAAAACCGAAAACAACATGCCTCCACCTCCATTAAACCCAGACAGAAAAAAGAAAAGAAAAGAGAGAAAAGAAAAAGAAAGCGGGAAAGGCAGGTGTTCAGAGAATTCTGGGAAAACCCACATTGAAGAAGGCGAGCGTCCATCTTTGGAAAGACGGGGCAGTCACGGCGACTGGGCAGAGGGGCGCTGGGCGTGAGGCTGAGGATCTGTGTGAAAACCCACGAGACGCTGAGCTATTTCCTGGTTCGCATATCCAGATGTGCAAGGATGGGGGTTTCCTTGGAGCAATGAGGCCCGGCCGGGCAGGCTCTGCGCTCTCCCTGTGCGCCCCATAAACACTCGGTCGGACACTGGGGAGACCAGGCATTATAACAGCACATCCCAAAGGCCAAGCTGCCCACCTACCCTGCAATCAAGCAGCATCTGTAAGGTGGAGAGGTGCATCCCCTCTCCTGGGGTCTGCCCTGCCTCCCCAGGAGCGGGGGGACCTCTGCAGGACTCTGTCTTGCATACGTGCCCCCACCCCCCCGCCGTTTGGTCCCCTTGACTTACGGCGACGGTCCTGGGCGAGCTGACCCCGTGGAGCTGGTCTGAGCTGTGTGTGGTGGGGACCCTTATGCTGGTGCACAGGTAGATCTCCCTTTAGAGAAGGGACCCCGCGGTGGTCCGTCCCCTACCCAGCAAACTCGACAGGGTCCCCAACCCCCCACCCCAGGGGACCCAGCTGGTGGCTGGTAACGGCAACCTGTCATCGGCAGATTTAATTAAACGCACAAAGGTTATGAAAGGCGGAGCCCCGGGGCATGGAAAAGGTTCCTCTTTTTCACAGCGGGCTGCCGGGGAGGTTGGGGGGGGGGGCAGGGCGCAGTCGGTCACTGCAGGGGATTTCACAGATTTTGTAATATACATTTTTAAAAATTTTTATTAAAAAAAAAGGTTTCACCTGAATATATTCAGGGCGCCACTTGGGGACGGTAAGTTGATGGTGAGAACAGGGTGTACATTCGACTGTGGCTTTCTTTGGATACATTTCATATTATTTTATTTTACTTTGTAAACAGATCTCTTAGTATTAATGATTGAAAAGCTTACTCTGACTGCTTGTTATTCCCAAGTAAGCACCTGGATGGTTGTATACTTTCTGAGGGCTTTTTCCTATCATGGGCTGAATTGTGTCCCCCGCCCCAAACTCACACACTGGAACCCTGTTCCTCCAGGACCTCAGAATGTGGGTGTATTTGCACACAGGGTCTTTACAGAGGTAATTAAATCAAAATGAGGTCAGTAGGGTGCATCCTGATCCCATAGGACTGGGGTCCCTATAAGAAGAGATGAGGATATAGACACGCAGAGAGGGACGACCATGTGAGGACACAGGGAGGACATGGGGTCTACACTACCAGGAGAGAGGCCTCAGGAGGAACAAGCCTCAAGCCCACCTGGGTCTCAGACTCCCAGCCTCCAGCCCCTCCTGGGTCTCAGACTCCCAGCCTCCAGCCCCTCCTGGATCTCAGACTCCCAGCCTCGGCCCCTCCTGGATCTCAGACTCCCAGCCTCCAAACCCATCTGGATCTCAGACTCCCAGCCTCAGCCCCGCCTGGATCTCAGACTCCCAGCCTCAGCCCCACCTGGATCTCAGACTCCCAGCCTCGGCCCCTCCTGGATCTCAGACTCCCAGCCTCAGCCCCGCCTGGATCTCAGACTCCCAGCCTCCAGCCCCACCTGGATCTCAGACTCCCAGCCTCGGCCCCTCCTGGATCTCAGACTCCCAGCCTCGGCCCCTCCTGGATCTCAGACTCCCAACCTCCAAACCCATCTGGATCTCAGACTCCCAGCCTCAGCCCCGCCTGGATCTCAGACTCCCATCCTCAGCCCCACTTGGATCTCAGACTCCCATCCTCAGCCCCACTTGGATCTCAGACTCCCAGCCTCCAGCCCCACCTGGATCTCAGACTCCCAGCCTCGGCCCCTCCTGGATCTCAGACTCCCAGCCTCGGCCCCTCCTGGATCTCAGACTCCCAACCTCCAAACCCATCTGGATCTCAGACTCCCAGCCTCAGCCCCGCCTGGATCTCAGACTCCCATCCTCAGCCCCACTTGGATCTCAGACTCCCAGCCTCGGCCCCTCCTGGATCTCAGACTCCCAGCCTCGGCCCCGCCTGGATCTCAGGCCCCCAGCCTCAGCCCCGCCTGGATCTCAGACTCCCAGCCTCAGCCCTGCCTGGATCTCAGACTTCCAGCCTCCATCCCCACCTGGATCTCAGACTCCCAGCCTCCAACCCCCTGGATCTCAGACTCCCAGCCTCCAGCCCCACTTGGATCTCAGACTCCCAGCCTCCAGCCCCACCTGGATCTCAGACTCCCAGCCTCCAGCCCCACCTGGATCTCAGACTCCCAGACTCAGCCCCTCCTGGATCTCAGACTCCCAGCCTCCAGCCCACCTGGATCTCAGACTCCCAGCCTCAGCCCCACCTGGATCTCAGACTCCCAGCCTCCAGTCCCCCCTGGATCTCAGACTCTCAGCCTCGCCCCCCCAGATCTCAGACTCCCAGCCTCGGCCCCACCTGGATCTCACACTCCCAGCCTCCAGGACCGGGATCAATAAATATCTGTTGCTGAATCTGCCCCATGTGGGGTATTTCTAATGGCATCCCCGAGAGGACTATTATGTTCCCTTACTAGGGGGCAGGTTGGGGGCAAGAGGGGGACCGACTGGGGTTTTTAAACAGAAGCATGCTTGGTGAAAAGAATTCCAGGCATTGCAGAAGCACGTGAAGGACGGACAGACAGACAGAAAGAAGGACACGTGCTTGCAATCTCGCTGTCTGGGCTCAGAACCCTGAAAACTGTTCCTGGGGCAACTAGGCCTTGCATTCTGGCTCTGTGCCTTGGTTTGGGGTGGAGTTGTAACGCTACAGGGTGGGCAGCGCTAATGGGAAGGGATTCTCCAGTTTTGGTTTCGGGGAGCCACCTAAGAGGGCCCCCCACATGGGTCTGCAGCCCCCTAGGTGGGATTCGTCATGACGGCTGATGCTACCCACCCCTCGAGACTTGTTTTCTCCCCGATCCAGCCCCTCCCACGGCCCCAAAACCGTCCTCTTGGGGACCTTCGTCCTCTGCCATTCTGCAGAGGAACAGGCTGGAGGGACGGTCCTTCGCCTCGATCTGTTCAGGGAGCCGCTGCCTGAGGCTCCGTGGACGAATCTAGAGCTTGCATTTCATGCAGCGTGGAGTGAAAGCTTGAGCACGGCTTCCCTTGAAGGTTTGCCACGTGAGCGTTTTACGAACAAGCCCCAGGACACTCCCGCCCCGGGGGAGGGACGGTACTGGGTGTTTACTATTTTAAGACAGCGACACTCCCATTGCAAAACGCGGGGGTGGAATCCAGCTAGGAGAGAGGTCCGTGTGTTGGTTTTCCACGGCCGCGGTGACACGCCCGAGCCCCAGCCTAGCAATGTGCAGCAGCGGCGTGCATGCATGTCTGTCCCACACGGGTCTCCCTGGGCTCAAACCCAGGAGTGCACAGGGCGAGTTCCCGGCACGGACGCCAGGCTGGATCCCTTCCCTGGCCCTCCAGCTCCTGCAGCCCCTGTGTGCGTTGACTCTGCAAAGCCCGCTGAGCACCCTCGAGTCTCCTGCCCGATGTGCACTACTCGGCGGCTCTCTTGCACACTGAACGACCCATACTGCATTGGGCCCACCCACACAGGACAGCCCAGGGTCACCTGCCCACCTCCGTCCAGGTCCACCGATGGCCAGCCTTCATGCAGTCGGCAAACCCCAATCCCCTGTTTGCAAAGCCCCAGGACCTATGCACAGGTCTGGGGGTTAGGATGTGGACATACTTGGGGGTGGGTGCACCGTTCTGCCTTCCACAGGCGGGGGCCATGCAGAATTCATTTCTAGATTCCCACTGCTAAGTCGGATACCTGTCTGTAATGGTGGATAGGATGTGCGTGGAGGGCTGTGTGCATAGCAGAGGGAGAGAGGGTGCAGGGCTGGGGGTCAGGCATGTCTCCCTCCTGGGTCTGTTCAGGCTTGTAGGAGGCCACAGTGAGGACAATGAGGGGAAAACAGCCAGGTAGGGCCAAGGGGAGCAGAAGGGGGGAGCAGAGCTCTTGCAGACGGTGAGGGTCCTGGGGTCATAGAGGGGAGCAGGAAGGAGACAGAGCTTAGGAACATTTGGGGTGAGTGGGGAGAGCCGGCCACTGTCTCCCCACAGCCTGGAGTTGGGGTCCAGCCTGCTTGCATTCCCTACAGTTTGTAGGACCAGAGATAGAGCGTATGGTTCTGTACGAACAGCCCAGGCACGCCCCGGATGGGGTGGACCAGAGGTTCACCCGGAGCTTTCTCAGACCCTGCAGAATTTCTGCATCGGCTCATCCTCCGTAGACACTTGGCCTGTTCTCACGTCTTGGCTACTGGTCCTAATGCTGCTATGAACACGGGGGTGCTGATATGCCCTCGAGGTCTTGACCTCCATTCTTTCGGGGGTATCCCCAGAACTGGGATTGCCGGATCATACGGTAGCTCTGTTTTCAATCACTTGAGCAGGTGATAAACAGAACGTGGTCCACGCACACGGTGGAACGTGACGCGGCCTCGAAGACAGAGGACGTTCTGCACCTGCTGTATGATGTGGGTGGACCTTGAGGACATGAGCCAGACACGGAAGGACAAATCCTGTGTGATTCCATGGACACGGGGTCCCTAGAGCCATCAGATGGGCAGGTGCTGGGTGCCAGGGGCTGGGGGATCCTCATCCCCAGCCTGAGTGTCTAATGAGGACAGACTTTCTGCTTTGCAAGATAAAAAAGTCCTCTGGGGCACCTGGGTGGCTCAGTCGTTAAGCGTCTGCCTTCTGCTCAGGTCATGATCCTGGGCTCCTGGGATCAAGCCCCGCATCGGGCTCCCTGCTCAGAGGGAAGCCTGCTTCTCCCTCTGCCCCTTGCCCCCTTGTCGTGCTCTCTCTCTGTCTCCCCCAAATAAATAAATAATCTTTAAGAAAATTTAAAAAAAGGAAAAAGTCCTCGAGACTCAGTGTGCAGCATCGAGCTCATAGACAGCAGGATGCTATTGTGCTTGTAGAGATTTGCTGAGAACGTAGATCTCATATGAAGCCTTCTTACCACAAAAAGAAAAAAAAAAATAAAGAATAAACGGAGATAAAATAAATTAAGATAAAAGTAGCATAACACAGCAAAGGTATCGCCCCCTGGGAGTGAGGGGACAGGGGCCACTGCTGTGACACCTTGTGGTTGCTGCGGACAGTCTCATAACCGGATGCTGCCCACAGAGATGTGGGTCTTCTGTGCTCAGCAGGGTGGACGGGAATCCTGGCTTGGCTGGTGTCCTGATGTAAACGCTGCTGCTTGCAAGTACCAGACGCAGGCGGGAGGGAGAGAACCTAAATGCGGTGGGTGCTTCTTTTTTTTAGGGTCAGGAGCAGCTTGGAGTCCCCAGATCAAAGCAGGTTGCAAGGGGTCAGGTGAGGCTACGGTCACGTTAGCAGGTGTCATTCCAGCCCTGGCCTCCCAGAGCACCATCAGCCTGGACGCCACCTCGCTCCCCACGCCCGGAGTCGGGTCCTCCGGGTGGCCGGCGTGGGCTCTCGGCTGTGGCCAGCGACTGGCCCACTTGGTGGGGACCCAGGGGCTTCCCAGGAGGAGGGATTTTCAGGGCTAAGCCGGGAGAGTCCCCAGCAGCGGAGACAAGCTGGCCACCCTCTGAGAGGGGTGTTCGAGAGAGACCCACACACGCACACCAGGAGGGAAGTGATCCCCGTCAGCAGCCCTGGGCGAGGCAAAAATCTCGGTTCTGTCCTACAGGAGGTGGGGATTTTCAACCCTGACCTTTTCACTGGCCACAGGGCTGTGCAGGGCCTGGACGTGGTTGAGGGTGTGTGTCCTGGGGCTGGCTGGCTGAGTTTCGGGGGACCACCTCTGCTCACACACCTTGTGAGGAGGGGCGGGGGATGCACAGTGATTCCCGGGACCAGACTGCAGGGGCCGCAGATGTCTGACCCGGGAAGACATTGGCAGCATCCCTGGGAGGGAGCTTTCAGACCTTCGCCCGTCCCCATGTCTCTGTTTGGCTTTCACTTCTATATTTGGACATCGAGCCATTTCTAGGCTGGCTGTGCGTGGAACGGGGTCCCAAAGGGCAGACTGCAGAGACGGTGGGCTTATTGATCCTTATTCTCAGCTGCTCTCAGCTCAGCCCTGCACTGCTAACATGGCGTTGGGGTTGCTGACGACCGGCCAGGGACTGGTCCCACCTCCTGCCGCTTCCTCTTTCTGCTCACCTTCAGGGGCAGAAAGTTTCCCCCACACGCGCCCTGCTGGAGAACTCTGTGCCTGCAAACCCCAATTCGTGGCCTGCAATACTGTGGGCGGTGGTGCTGGAAAGCTGACCCCAAAAGGATATGTCCACATCCTGACCCTCGGAGCCTGTGAATGGGGCTTTATGGGGGAATTGGGTCTTTGCAGATGTGATGAAGTGAAGGATCTGAGATGAGCTCATCCTGGATCAGGGTGGCCCTAAATCCAAGGACAGGTGTCCTTATAAGGGACAGAGGAGGGGACACACCCACAGAGGAGAAGCCATGTGAGGACGGAGCCAGAGATGGGAGGGACGTGGCCATGAGACCAGGGACATCTGGAGCCCCAGAAGCTGGAAGAGACAGGGAGGACCCTCCCCTGGAGCCTCGGGAGGGAGCACAGGCCTGCCCCGCCTGGATCTCAGCAGCCTTTCCCCGTCTGGATCTCCGACTTTTGGCCTAGAATTGGGAGAGCAAGAATTTCCGTCGTTTAAGTCATCCATGTGAAGTCCTTTGTTATGCCTGGCCCAGGAAATTAGTCCAAATGGCTTTCTCTGTGCAGTCTTAAACAATTGGGCCATTAGCAGGGAACACCGTTAAGTTTTAAGAGATGCAAACCGTTCTGCACAAAGCGTGTGTTTAAAAATGCAAACGCTGGCCGAGCGTTTTGAAGGCGTGTCCAGCGATATCAGCTTTATACACCGTACCATGTATTTAACCAACCCATGAAGGAAGTCTTTTTAAAGATTGGGCAATCTCACTTTTTTTTTTTCCCGTCTCCTCAAACTGCCATTTCGTTATCAGTGCTTTTGCAGATTCTGAGCCTGGTGTCTTAGAGACGTGCTCGGAACTCTTTGGGCTGTGATCCCATCCAAGCCACGACAACAAAAATAGGTGCACGTACTGAGATGCACACGTGTGTTTCATTTCCTGTCCGTCGAGCCCTCCCTGCTGAAAGGCTTTCCCTCTGACTCAGGGGCCATTGTGGTCAAATATATGCAAGGGACATAAATCTGTCACACGCTTTGATCCACGATTATTAAACCTAACAGTAAAAAAAAACGTTATGGGACATGACTTCCCGAATGAGGTGAACTGTGGTCAAGGTTTTCCCACATGTGGAGTAAAAGGGAACATTCGTGCAGCAGAAGATCCATCTACCATCGCATTTTCACTTTCAGTAGGCGCTGAATTCACCACACATCTTACGAGGTCCCCCAGGAGGAGGACTCAATGTCCCTGTAGCAGATAGGCTAGGATTTGTTCCAGTAAGGGCTTGCTAACTCACAGAGTAGCAGGTTTGGAGGAAATTGTGCAACACTTTCGTCAGTGGGATTCCCGCCCATGAATCTTGAAACTAGTGGGAAATGATCCCGCCATGTTGAGAAGTCTCAATGTGTCCAACGGGAGTTCTATCTTCTTTGGGGCGTGGAGGAGGGAAGCGTGATAAACTGAAAATACCCGTATTTCCACCGCTTCAGTGAATGCAGAGCTTCCCCTGCATGGGCCCCGTGCACCTGCTTTGTGAGTGAATCACTTCCCCGGCCGTCCACACAGGTGCCTCCGGGTGGGTGACACAGGACCCTTCAGGGTTGGGATACCTGGGGTTGAATATTAAGAAGGTGGGCATCTCCTTTGGGGCCACTGGGGACATGCGTAAGAGTACGATTTGTCCTGCAGGAGGGCTTGCTTTCTCTTGTTCACCCGGAATTCTAGAACTTTCTTGAGCTTGCATTTGAGCTGAATGTCGATTGGAAAAGAAACAACCTTATTTCTGTTGTCACGAGTTGATTGTTTTAAAACTAAGCATGTGCGGGGGACCTCCCTCCTCCCCTCCACCCCACCCCTGGTGGTCTCTGGCGCCCTGGGCATCTCACTTTGAAGACCCCCTGCTGCGCTCAATCTTCATGCAAGGAGAGGGAGGGGGTGTCAACTGGGACTTGGGGGGAGGGGGCAGCGTGCAAAAGCACTTGTCCGAGAGACCGCTTTTGATTTGTTGTTGACTGTAAATGCGTGTCGAAATGTTAAACAGCTTCGTGAGGGAGCCGAGGGGGAAGCATCTTACAGGGAATGTGCCCACCCCCAAGCCCCCGACTCAAACCCCCCACAGACGGTGGGAGCAAGAAGTTACCGTTCCACCAGCAATTGCCCCCAAGTAGCTTTCCTGCTTACAACAAACCTGGGTGCCTTGAAGTCATTATCGTCCTAAGCACAGTGAAGAAAACACAAATACATTAAACACTTAATAAATTCATCACGAAAATTAACCATTGGGCTTGGATCTTATCAGTGTTGCAAGAGTTGTTTGGTTTCTTTTTCTCTTCCTTGTTGAGATGGGTACGGACAGGAGGCAGATAACGTCCCAGCGATGGTCTTAGTAGCAAATGTACGTTACCTTCACAGGGTGTTTACACGAAGCGAGGTGTCACTTGCTTTGGAGCACCTGATTGTAAATTGTGGGCGTTTACCAGGCATTTCCTAGCAGCCAGCCTTGAACAGGTGCATCGTATTCAACCTTTAAAACAACCCTATGATGCAGATGCTAGTCTTATGTAAACTCTGGATCCCACAGGCATAAGGACCAGCTCTGCACATTTTTTCTCCCCCCCCCCACCCCAACCCCCGTACATTTTTTTCCCCCTGTTCTACTGATCTCTTCATTTCATCATCTCCTTCCTTCTACCTTATTTTGGTTGGAGCTAGCTCTTTTCAGGTACTTAAGATAGAACCTTGGACCGTGGGCATTCGGTTTTTCTTCTTGTCTAATGAATGGATTCGTGGCTATGAATTTGCCTGTTTTCACCACTTTGGATCCATCTTACGTGTTTCGATGCGTTGTGTCTTAATTATCGTTTGTGTGAGCTTCCTACTGTAACAAAGCACCGCAAGCTTTAGACAGCAGAGATCTGCTTTCTTACCACCATAGTGGCCAGAAGCCCAAAATCCGTTTCCCCAGCTAAAAGTCCAAGTATCGGCAGAGCTGGCTCCTTGTAGGGGCTCTAAGGGAAAATCTGTTTCCTTGTCTTTTCCAGATTCTGGAAGTACCTACATTATTCTGCCTACCCACATGGGGATTAGGACGTGAGCATCTGTGAGGATGTGGGCATCTCTGGGGCCATGTCTGCCGGAGACATCATTCGTTCAAAATCTTTTCTCTTTTCATCACAATCTTCGGCCCGTGGGTTATTTGGAAGGGTCCAGCAGGGGATGAAGCTCTGGTCAGCTGTTCGTTATTTGTTTCCAGCTCAATTCTCTTGAGGGCAGAGATCGGTAGTCACCAAACGGAGATAATCCTTATGCCCGTGGGGTCTGGAGTTGAGATAAAGAAATCTGGGGTGGCCTGAGGCCAAGGCCTGCCCATACATTCTTTCTCGTGGCCTCTGACCCATGGGGTACCCCCTTAGATAGTTGGTGGGAGAGAGAATGCCATGGAGCAGTGCATGTCCATCCGTCTGTTCCAGACGAGGCTCCAGCTGGAGGTGGTCTTGGATACGAAGAGTCCCTCCTGAAAGCCATCCACAGACCACACTTGAGTTCAGAGGCCAGTGAGGGTTGCAATGGAGACAAGCCATCCTCGGCCAGGCGATGGTGGTGTTCTCTCCTCTGTGGGATTGTTCTCCATTTCTGAGAAATAGCAGGTTAGGGCAGGAAGCAGAGAAGAAAACCGCAGTGGTTGGAGTCCTAATGCTGTGTAGGAAATTGTCCCAACTGTTGATTGTATGAGTTTCCTATGGTTGCTATAATGGAGTACCTGAGTCTGCAATTTATTTTCTCACGGAATAATAAACAGACATTTATGTCTCCCAGTCCTGGAGGCTGGGAGTCTGAGATCCAGGTGGGGCTGAGGCTGGTTCCTCCTGAAGCCTCTCTCCTTGGTGTACGGACCCTGTCTTCTCCCCTGTGTCCTGACATGGTTGTCCTTCCGTGTGTTTGTCTGTGTCCGAATTTCTCCCTTTTTTAAGGACACCAGTCGTATTGGAGTAGGGACCCACCCTACTCCAGTGTGACTTCATCTTGCCTAATTACATCTGCAAAAATCCTATTTCCAATTGAGGCCAGATTCTGAGGTCTTGGGGTGAGGAGTGCGACAGCTGAATTTTGTAGGGATGGAATTCAGCCCATAATAACGCAGTCCCGTATCTACATGGGCAACCTTTCTGCATTCACACATAGCTCTTGCACCTCTCTAACTAGGTACCTTGTTGTTCTGTGGGGTCTCTACTTAGTGAGTTATGTACAACTTCCCCATGCACACGCATCCTTTTGTTGTGCTGTAGGCTGCTACCAGGGAGACATGTGCTCCTGCAGACTCAGAACCCCATGCCCCGCCTCCCACTGTGAACTGCAGGGCCTCTCGGAGGCAGGAGAAGGGCTGGGTTTCCTGGGTGGTGTAGAGGCCAGTGGGCTGATTGTTGTGAAACTGATGAGATCATGAGAAGCAGATCTTTATCTTTCTCTGAAGACAGGGCCAAGGATCCCACAGTGGGCCTCTCTGTTTATCTTTGGGGTCTTCATGACCACGTATGCTACCCACTTGCTGGATTTCACAACATTCACCTCATGGAAGAGAATGGAATGATTGCACTACCCTGTCCTGATATGTCTGATGAGTCTATGCAGACGTAATGAAAGATGTCACTTTGGTTTCTAGTGACAAAACTCAGAGGACTATCAGATTAAGAAAACACAAGAAGAGGAGTTTGCCAGTGAACTGGTTCTAATTCTTCTTGGTTTCACCATGTAAACCATCTGGAGTGTTCTTTCTTACCCCCTCCTAAAACTTAGTAACAGAAAACTGTGTTTATCGATTCAAACAAATCTTCTCCATTTCCTTTTGAAACCATGCTCCCATATATATATCCCATGCTGTATTATTATGTTGTCTACCTGGGGCTCATGCAAAGTTATATCTCAATAAAACTGGGGGGAGAAAAGAAAGGAGAAGATATGTCCACACAAAGATTAGTGCAAAAGCCAAAATACACCAAACTGCATTCCCTCGTGCCCTTGTTACCTGTAAGATGAGCCACAAGGTCTGTTGCACAAAGGAAGAAAGAAGCTCAGCTCCTCAACTGGGAGCTGTGGGGGTGCCCTGAAAGAGCCCCCTTTGCATTGCCGCCATGTGACAGTGAGTGTTATGAGTCCACTTGGCTGCACCACGGTATCCAAATCTGCGGTCAAACCCGAGTCGACGTGTTGCCGTGTGTATTTCTTTTAGATGGGATTAACATTTCAATCAGTGGACTTTGAGTAAAGCAGGTGGCCCTCCATAATGGGGTTGCGTAGGTCTTGTCTGATCAGTTGAAGGCTTTAAGAGGAAACAGACTGACCTCCTCTAAAGAAGCGGGAATTCTGTGTCCAGACGGTCTTCACACTCAAGATGCAGCATCAGCACTTCCCTGAGCCTCTGCCTGCTGGTCTACCCTTTATATGTCTCTGTCTCTCCTATAGGTAGACATAGATCTTTCCATGCATCATCTATGTATCTATCCATCCATCCATCTATCCATCCATCATCTATCCATCCATCCATCCATCCATCCATCCATCCATCCATCCATCTATCCATCCATCCATCTATCCATCCATCCATCCATCCATTCATCCATCCATCCATCCATCCATCCATCCATGCATCCATGCATCCATCTATCCATCCACCCATCCATGCATCCATCCATCCATCATCCATCCATCCATCCATCCATCCATGCATCCATCCATCCATCATCCATCCATCCAACCACCTATCCATGTATCCCTACATCCATCCATCCATCTACCTACCTACCTACTTACCTATCCATTGATTTTATCTATCTATCTCTCTATCTATCTCTCTATCTATCTATCTATCTATCTATCTATCTATCATCTATCTTTCCAACCTTCTGGCTCTTGTAGGAGTCAGCATTCTCTGGAGAAACAGAATCAGTAGGATATATACACATATACATATATATAAAGAGACTTATTAAAGAAATTGACTCACATGATTGTGGAGGGTAAAATGTCCCATGATTTCCTGTCTGAAGGCTGGAGGCCCAGGGAGCAGCCTGTGTATGTTCCCATCAGAAGGCAGGGGAAGACAGATGTCTCAGCTTGGAGACAGTGAGGCAGAAGGAGCTAATTCTCCTTTACCCACCTTCTGTTTTCCTCAGGTTGAGAAAGGATTGCAAGATTGCCTGAGGCCCAGTCACACCGGGGAAGGCTGTCTGCTTTACTCAGTCCACTGATGCAATGCTCATCTCACACAGACACACCGAGAGGCCTGTTAGCCGAAATATCTGGACACCCTGAGGTCCAGCCACATTCACACATAAAACTAACCACCACCGTCTGCTTCTGTTGAGAACCTCGATCAATACACAATCCCTCAGAGAAGCAAGACCCTAGGTGCCAATCCTAATTTTTCCCCATGCAGAAGGTGAATGCATTTCTCTCTCTGACCTCTGAGACCCCTGCTTTCCAAAGACATGACCTATCTCGCATTTGAACTGGCACGTTCCCCTCCAGCCAGACCCTGTCTTCAAGGACAAGACTCTCCATGGATGGCAGAATCAGGTAACTTGGAAGCACCCACCATGAATCAGGGCAGCTCAACATGGATGGGGCATGGGCAGACCTTGAGATGCGATTTTGCCAGAAGCATCAGAGACTTGGGGCCCCAGGGGGTGGGCAAGGCTATGGAGATGGACAGCTTGGTTTTGGGAAAAGTTTGAGGGACTGGGTCCATCGGTGTTCCAATCAGAAGCCATGTGGGCCCTGGAAATCTGTCCCACCACCAGGAATGTCCGGGAGTCCCCTCTCCAGGTGCACCTGCCTCTGAGCAAAGCCAGGAGGGTCCAGAAGACGGGGAGATGGAGGGTGCCCTGGGCATGTCCTCAAGACCATGACGGATTCACCTTGACTCGCTTGAGTCCTGCGGAGCATCAACCCCTGTTGCTCACGGATCAGGGGCAGTGAAAACACTGCCACCCACCTCAGCTTTGATAAGAGAACACCGTCATGGAGCTAATAATGCATGCTTCATAATTTATCGTGTTTTCCTATGATGGAGGCACGGAGCTGACTGAACTCACGAAGCCCCGTGGAGTGATGATATACCCATCATACAGGTCGCTAAGCTGAGGTTAGGTGACCCCATGGCCTGAAACCACCAAGCTTGTTGGCGGTCCTACTGTTCAAGGGCATCTCATTTCTGGGGTCAGCTCCTTGTACCTGTGCGGTCTTATATCACCTGAGGCCTGAGTGTTAGTCCAGCATCCTCAAGACAAGGGGAGAGAAAGTAGTACTCTTGTCATGTCACAGAAAAGGAAATAGAGGTTAAGCCTTAGGTCACAGCGTGGCCATGGTCAGACTCACAGCTGGTGGTGTTTGAAGATCTGCATAGAAGATGCAAACCCACGTCAGGCCCCACCTTACACACACACTCATGGTGAGACCACACAGTGTGTGGCGCATGTCGGGACCCTCCAGGGGCACGTGGTCTGCACCTGCCACATCTTGGGCCTCACATGAGATCAGAGGCTGTGCCTGATCCATCCTCATCGTGGAGCCCCAGGCAGACACCCTGCGGTTTGGGGGAAGAACCCCCAGGGCTGGCCTCGGTATTAATACACTGCATTGGATACAACATATGGGGATTTTTCTGGTCAATATAATTGGGTGTTCCCTGAGACTCCAAGGAGAGCCCAGTGTCCCTCAATGCTGAGGACCATCAGCCCATGAGATATAGGGAATGTTCCTGCCCAACCAGGCTCAGTGTTGGTGAAGGAATTTCTATCTGGGGGTGACTGGGCCCCCCAAGGGATGCTCTACAATGTCCAGGGCTGTTTCTGCTGGTCACACTAGAGTGCGGGGGTGCTCCTGGCATGTGGTGGGTGGAGACCAGAGATGCTGCTCAGCACCCTAGTGCACATGGGGCCCAGCCTCAGAGTCCTTCAGCCCTAAATTTCAGTAGTGCTGAGGCTGAGAAGTCCTGGTATAGCATGAGAGACTATGTCTGCCTGCCTATCTATCTATCTATCTATCTATCTATCTATCTATCTATCTATCATCTATCTATCCATCTGCAGGACCATCCATCCATCCATCC
>NW_022589763.1:1032459-1036049 GCF_004348235.1 Phoca vitulina
TATCTATCTATCTACCTACCTACCTATCCATCCATCCATCCATCCATGCATCCATCCATCTATCTATCCATCTGCCTATCTATCTATCCATCTGCATGACTATCTATCTATCTATCTATCTATCTATCTATCTATCATCTATCTATCTATATCTATCTATTATCTAGCTATCTATCCAGTCTTATCCTGTATCTACACCTCCTGTCTCTGCCTCCATCTTCACGTGGCTTCTCCTCTGTGTCTCTGTCTCTTCTTCTGTACCTTAGAAGGACACTTGTCATTGGATTTAGGGCCACCCTGATCCAGGATGAGCTCATCTCACATCCTTTGCTTCATCACATCTGCAAAGACCGTATTTCCCCATAAGCCTGACAGGTTCTGGGTGATTAGGACATGGACATATATTTTGGGGGTCCACCGTTCAACCCACTACACCCATTTTGCCAAGACTGTCCCCATTTTGGCCCCCAAAGTCCTGCCTCTCAGGACCCTCTGCTTCCCAGGCAAATCTACATGGCTAGTCACCCGGCCCCCAACACTTGGACAGTAAGCAACATTCTGTTTAATCCCCAGGCCAAGTCAGCCACTGGCGGTGCTTCTGTGGACACCTGATGTCTCCACTCCCTCCCTTTGCAGGGAGCACGGAGGTCACTGCTGACCAGGAAGCGGGATCCCCACAAATACAGAATCAGCTTCACCCTAACCTCAGACATCCAGCCTCCAGAACTGGGAGGAATCAATGTCTGCCTGCGGTGTTTTGTTATGGCCAGCCCAATGGACTAAGACATCCCCGTCCTCATTACCTCTCCCACCGGCACTGATAATCTGCTTTTTGTCACTGTACATTTGCCAGGTTTGCTGCACACAGAAATGTTCTGCCCATTTCCTATAAATAGAAGCACACACGATGTGACTGTGTGTGTCTGCTTCTCTCCCTAAGCATCATGTCCTCAAGGTCCATGTGTCATGTGGTCACTGTGTTTAAATGGGGACCTGTTGTGGGGCGTGCCATCCAGGTGTATGAGGTGTTACACGGTGGGTGGTACCCCAGCGTGTTGTGGGCTACTGCACACGCTCACTATCAGAAGAAGAGAAGTGGTCACGGAGCAAGGGAATGGGGTGGAGTCCCTGGTGTGCTGCTAGGTGAGTGCAGAGAAGGTGGGATGGGGTGTTCGGTTCACACCTGGTGGACAGGTAGGCATGGCATTGTGAGGCTGGGACTGGGTTGTGCTTGGAGGGTGTGAAGCTAGACATTCAGGGCAGCAGGGAATGTCCAAGGAGAAGGTCTGAGCATGCCATGCATATGTCACGCATCATGTGGAGGCACCGGGCAAGGGCTCAGGAGCCACCCACCCTGTGCCATCCGAGTGCCCTACGGGAAGTCCTGGGCGCCTGACCTGGGGTTGATGTCCCTCCTCACGGAGTCTGAGGACAAGTATAACGCACTATGGAAGTTGTCTGATGCGCTGAGCAAGATGGAAACTATTTTCAGTAGGAAAGAGGATCTAAGGGTAATTCTTGTGTTGGGCTGGGGTAGAGGTCAAACGCTCTGAGTGGGGTCATTGTGCCTGAGCACACGGGACCTGTTAACGTGCTCGGGCAGAGCGCACTCAGCCGGTCCTTGTGACCTCAGTGGGATCCCGGAATGCAGATCACAGGCCCACGATCTTTGCCATGTATCTCCAATAAGTTCTGTTCCCCAAAAGTCTGCACTCCTAAAAATTTCTCTGGTCCCTTAATAATCTCTCTGGTCTCCCGTCCTCTCTCCCCTATGATCCGTTTTCACCAACGGCGATGCGCGCAGAGCCTGGCATCCATACAGAGCACCAGCATGGAACCAGTGGTGAGGAAGGTCACCATGGTGCTGGCATGAGCTGGAAATCAAAGGCACAGCGGGAGGATGCTCTGCACACGGGGGACTGCCCACACCGGGCTGTGCCCGGCCCCGCGGGCAGAAACTCTGCCTGTCTGCTATTTGCATGCCTGTTTACAAGTGGCGATGGCCATGTTTATTTAGGAGGGAGTAGTGCTCAGGGAAGGAAACGGGCCAGCCGTAGCTAGGGACGGGCATCTTGTGGTGGGGCTTTCAGGAACGCCCCTTCAGCGGCTTCCTGTGAGTGTGACTCAGAAGCTGTGGCACCCAGCGCACTGGCAATGTGTCCCGCAGAGTGTTTATAGCCCGGGGTGAGGAAGTAAGAGCACGGGCATCAGACAGCTGTTTGCTTCTGCTCTCTCTGCTTTACACTGAGATACAACTCACCATTTTATCTATCTATCTATCTATCTATCTATCCATCCATCCTTCCATTTATTCATCCATTCACCCAATAAACCCATCCTTCCATCCATCCACCCATGATGTATCCATCCACCTATTCACCCACCATGCATACATCCTCCATCCATCCATCCATCCATCCATCCAACCATCCATTCACCCACCCATTCATTCATCTATCATCCATCTAACCATCTACCCATGTATCCGTCCCTTTATCCATCCATCCTTCCATCCATCCATCCATCCATCCATCCATCCGCTGACCCATCCATCAATTACTAAACTCATGGTGATTTTTTCTGGTGTCATCTACAAGGCCACAGCATATGCACTTACCCTACCCATTCATTGCCTATGGCCATGACTGCTGGGTTCTCTCCCATCCCATCCCACATGTGTGCCTGCTGGTCTGTCCCTGTCGTGAGTGAAGGGGTGGCCTTGCTCCATCCCCTCCCCCTGCAACACATATGGAGACTCAGTGCCTCCAACTGCAGGGTACTTGGAGGGGACTGCACATTCTGGTGGATGGGACACATCCAAGGCAGTGAGTGACCAGGCTGGCCAGAAGCCAGGCCTCCTAATCCCACACACTTTCTCCATTCTCTTTGTGGCACAGAATATTACAAAAGTTTTCCTATTTTTCCTGCCTTATTAGTAAAAATGCCACTTGTTCAAGCCAGGTTTTGTTCTTGGTCAGATCATCTTGTGCTATAGGATAGCACACACACACCACAGGGACTTTCCTGCGGGAACAGTGCACAGTAAACCCTGGCTCATTTCTCCCTGGGTGTGGCCTGCTTCTGCTTATTCTGTACATGAGCTCTGTGCCCTATCACCTCTGTCCCCTATCACCACTATGATTTCATCCCAGAAACAAAAGCATGCAGCAGAACATTAAGAAATGGGAGAAAGTGTCCCAGAGCACCCTGGCCCAGCCCACTTCTCTTCCTGAGACCCAGAGAATGTGACATGGTCCTGCTTCTCCTCCCAGCCCTCTGGCTGTGTTGTCCCTTGCTCCTTCTCATCCTCTCCCTCGGCAGCTCTGAATTGGGGGTGATTCTGCCCCATAGAAGACACTTGGTGATGTCTGGGGATAGTTTGGGGTATCATAGCTTGTGGGGATGCTCCTGACATCTAGTGGGTGGAGACCAGAGACACTGCTCAGCACCCTACAGTGCCCAGGATGCCCCACATCAGAGGGGGGATCCAGCCACAGATGAGACACCCTGACTTAGCATGAGAGACTCTATCTATCTATCTACCTACCTACCTACCTACCTATCTATCCCTCCATTTATCTATCCATCTA
>NW_022589763.1:1036059-1061803 GCF_004348235.1 Phoca vitulina
ATCCATCTATCCATCTATATCTGTCTGTTAACCATCCATCCATCCATTCATCCATCCATCCATCATCTATATATCCATCTGTCTATCCATATCTACTTGTTATCTATCTATCTATCTATCTATCTATATCTATCATCTATCTACCTACCTATTCCTTCATTTGTCTATCGATCTGTCCATCCATTGCTATCTGTTATCCATCCATCCATCCATTATCTATATATCCATCTGTCTAACCATATCTACCTATTATCTATCTATCTATCTATCTATCTATCTATCTATCTATCTATCTACCTATCTATCTATCTACCTATCTATCTATCCATCGATCTATCATCTATCATGGTGGTTTGTGACCAGCCATGACTTTGCCCCTCCCCCCAGGGGATATTTCTGGACATTCCAACTTTGAGGGGAGGAAATGGTACTGGCATCTGGCAGGTGCAGACCGGGGATGCCACCCAATGCCATACAGCGCACAACAGAATAACCCAGTCCAAATGCCACCCGTGCCATATCAGAGAGACCGTGCCCTCGCCTGTGTATCTGACACTTGATTCTGTCCCAAGACACACCCCCTTGCCCCTGTCTTCCCACAGCCCCTCTCTCTGTCAGGGGTCCCCCCGTAAACAATACTGAGGTTACCCAGGGCCCCTGCCATCAGCCCAGCACCCGTTCATGAGCCTCTCTGGGGGTCCGGCCAGCACCAGCGGCTGCACAAAAAGCACCACCTTCAACAGACAGCACGGTCCTGCGTTGGTCCATGCCTCCCTGCCTCCCAGCCATTGGGAGTCACAGGGGACGCCCTCCCCTCTGGTGCAGCCCCTGTCATCTGCTAGCAAACCACAGATTCCACCTGCGTGCGTGGTGTTGTCTCCTCGGGCCCACCCGGCTCTCATCCTGGCACTCAGACCAGGACCCCCCAACCCAATCTCTTTGTAAAGCTCAGCTCCACAATTCTCAGCAGTGCTGGAAGCTTCCATGGCTTTTCTGGGCTGGGTGCTAACATGTCACTCTCCTCCTGGGCTCGTCCCCAGCCACACCCAGAACACACAGAGCCCATCCCTGCCCCCGCTCCCATTCACAGCATCCTTGGTGCACATTGATCTGGCGAGCCCCACCTCTGCCAGGAAGCCCTCCCGGATTTTTTCCCACCCCAAATCCTTGCAACCTGCAACCCAGGTCTGCAGCTCAATATTTTGAATTCTTCTCCCCTTCCCGGAAACACTCAGCACTGAGCCCGGCACATGATGACTTTTTCAGGGCCTGGATCAATGGGATGGCAGGCTAGCGGTCGGGCTCTGGAGGCAGAAAGCCTGGGTTCCGTGTGCTTGGGCGACCTCCTTCGCCTCTTCCAGCCTCAGTTTCCCCGTGTGGAGCAGGGGAATGATGGGGATGCAGTCCTCCCCCACCCCGGAGATCCCAGCTTGGCTCAGAAGCACACAGTTGCGGGATCCGTTCGTTGCTCCAGAGAGAAGGCGCACCCCGCGTCCGTCCGTGTGGCTGACACACATGGCTGGGGGGAGCCCAGCGCTGTCCCCGGGGACGTCCCCGTAGCTGCTCCCTGAGCTTGGTCACAGGGCCACGATTCCCTATGGTGTTGCTGGCCCCAGGGAGAAGACGAGAGGGGCCGTGGCAGATGTGGGTCACCTCCCGGAGGCCCCGTCCTCAGTCGGGGAGGCGGAACGAGGTGGCAGGTGCATGTTGGGTCCCCGTATCCTGCCCGCCTACCCCATTGCCTCCAGGGACATGAAGGGGGATGTGAAAGGGAGGGTCCCAGCCACGGTGCCTTGCCCACCAGTGGTGACAGCAAGGAGGAGATGCAGACTGAGGGGCTGGACCCGGAGCAACACCCCAGGATGTGGGTTGGTGGAAGGGCTCGTCTGCCTGGTCACGGGGCATCTCCAGGAGGGCGGTGGTCAGCTTTTACCCACTGTGTGCTGCTACCCTGTCACCAACCATCCCTTTCTCCCTGTCCCCCTGTCCTGAACATGGCAACACAGGGTGTGCTTGGGTCGGGGGTCCCAGCTGAGCCTTGCACAGGGTCCAGCTGCCCTGCCTGCCTCCCTGGGTGTGGCTAAGTGGGGATATTTCCCACGGCAAGCAGACCCACCTACGCTTCTCCAAGCACCATCCGGAGGCTCACATCCGTCCTCCTTATTCCTCCGGGGACCTGGGTCCCATCTGCCTCCCCAGACCCGATCACCAGGATTCGGGGACCGCCTTCCCAGGGACACACCCCCCTCCCTGCACCGACGTTGGCATTGGCCATGCCCCGACGCCCTGCCTTTCCTCCAGCATGGAAACATCCGAGAATGTCCGGCCCCGCGAGCACGATCCCCACCACGGCCACGGGCTTCTTCCTGGGGCGATGCCCTTTCTCAGCACCCGGCGTGAGGGCCCCGCCCCTGACCGTCCGCATGGCACAAACAGGACAAGGACCCCGAGAAACGGTCTTCGGTTTGGGTGCAGAAGCACATGGCCTGGGGTTCCGCCTCCTTGCGACCCAGTGTGACTGACCCCTAGCGAAGACCAACCGGCGCTCCAGCCGCGAGCCCCCTTCTCCCCAGACGCTGCTGGGGGGCATCTTGGCACAGACTCAAACGCCCCGTGGTTTTACAGGATCCGGCACCCTGGGCTCGTCTGCGGGGTCTCAGGGCCTCCCCGCCCCCCCGTTCGAGGCCCCCTGCATTGGCTGTCAATGTGGCGGCCCCAACTGCCCGCCCAATGCAGGGCCCCGCTCGGCCGGCCCAGGTGCCTTGGACCAGATGAGTGTTCGCAGGAGGGTTTCCCGGCTAGGCGGCTCTGCACACTCTCTGGGGGTTTGCTTGGCTGGGTGGGCACCACCCCCTTTCACCCACGTCTGCACCGCTGAGACCCCGTCCCCGCCGGACCGCCGGGATTCCCGACAATGCAGGGACGCAGCGCAGGGCAGAGGGCTCACCTGAAGTCTCAGACGGCCGCCCACTGCGGTGCCTCAGTGTCTGGTGTCGGGAAGTCCGCAGTCCTCATTTTGCAAGCCGGCTGGGCGGACAGAGGTGCCCTGAGTGATCCGTGGCCGTCCCGTCCTGCTCCGGCAGGTCTCACGGGGGCATGGCCTGGCCGTTGCAAAATGCAAATTCTCCAGGGTCCACCTCCGAGCGGCAGCCACGGTTGGGAGGCAGGGTTGATAGAGAGGAAACCCGTGTTGAAATTTCCTGTGTAAGTAACCGTCTGCTCGCTTGCTGGCTTTGTCGAGGGCCGATCCCGTGGGGCCCCCCACCTCCTATGAGGCTCACCCACCGCCCTGCCCGGGGCGGGGTGCCCGCCTCACAGCCTCGACCTCATGGCTACTTTCAAAAGGCCGCGGGGAGACCCTGCCCACCCGGCGAGTGTCGCCTGCCGGACGCAATCCCGTGCACGCGGGCGGGGATCAAGGACAATCCTCCTAACTTAGAGAAACAAGCATGCCCTCCCACCCAGACAGAGCTAATTCCTGTTTTTTTTTTATTAAAAAAAAAGTGAAAAAAACTGCTAGCAGAACATATTTCCTTTTGCATTCTTAAAGCTGTGTGCACTGCGACATCTTTTGGTGTGTGGTCAGAACGGCCCGGCCGTGGGGCAGCGACAGCCACGCCCGCCTTCGGGGGTTTCCTGGCTCATTCCCTGCATGTCCCACGGGGGGGGCCGGTCGGCATCCACAGCGGCGGGGAGCGGCGGCGGGCTGGAGGGCAGAGGCAGACGTTTCCACAATGCAACAGGGCGAATTCACCACATTGCGTGCGGCGGGAGAGATGCGGAAGCTGCCGGAAAGATATACCAGGGAATCGAGCTCTGAGCTCCCGCACCTGTGTCCTGTGGACGTTGAGTCACTTCTGGGGACCTGGTGATGGTGTCACGGGGCCGCTCTTCCACGGGGAGGTGCAGGGTTATCCATCGATCTGCGTTCCATAGACTTTCCATTTATCTGAACGTATCTGTCATCTATCTATCGTCGATATACGATCTGTAGACTGTATCTATCTGTCATTATCTGTATTATTCTATCATCTCATGTATTTCTAGGCATCTATCTATTATCCAAGTATCGGCCATCTATTACCTATCAACTGTTTATCTATTTCTACCTGTCATCTTAATCTCCATGTGAATTCTATCATCTGCATATCCATACGTATCGATAATTTATAACTATTAATATCTACCAATATTTAGCTATACCTATTAATCTATTAATATCTACCTATACATCTAACAATACCTATCAATATTTATCCAATTATCATCTATGTATCTATGTATTATCTACTTATCAATCACCTATTAGCCATCATCTACTTATCTATATTTATCTTCTCTATCATCTATCCTATCTATGCATCCACCCATCTTTCCTTCCATCCACCCATCCATCCATCCATCCATCATAAGCATTTATCTATCTATCTATCTATCTATCTATCTATCTATCTATCTATCTATCTATCATATCTACCCATCCATCCATTCATCCATCTATCCATCCATCCATCAAAACTATCTATCTCTCTATCCATCATATCTATCTATCATATCTATCCATCCATCCATTCATCCATTTATCTATCCATCCATCCATCATATCTATCTATCTATCATCTATCTATTTATCTATCTATCTATCTATCTATCTATCTATCTATCTATCTATCTATCAAACATATCTATCCACCCATCCATTCATCCATCCATCCATCCATCCATCATATCTATCATCTATCTATCTAACTGTCTATCTATCTATCTATCTATCTATCTATCTATCTATCTATCATCTATCTATTTACCTATAACTATTACCCATGTATCCATCCTTCTATCTATGCACTTATGTATGTTATGCTTCTATAGACTGTGGTGCTCCTATTTTGGAAGTCCACACGCATGAAGGAGGGGTCGGCCCCACACAGAGGATGAGGCCTTGAGATGTTGCAGAAGGGGTGGGCACATCTCTCCCATGACAGTGTTGACGGTCGCCATTCGAGAGTCCAGGCTGTCAGGCTGCTGGGGGATGGTGGTATTTATCAATAGGATCTTTATCAATAGGATCTATTAGATCCTGGATCTGTAGGGCCTACTGGGTGGATATGATCTATAGGACTCTGAGTGACTCACTGTACCTTCATCTTCCTGAGGTAAGTTCTCTCATCTTGAAACAGACCAGGTGGGATTCACCTGCACCCACTGTCCTGTCAGTTCCAAAGGGGGCAGGTTGCAGTGGCCAATCATAAAACAACCCCATGGCAAGAGTTAAGGTTTTTAAAGGATGAGGTGAATACATCTCTGCTGGATCCATCTTCACTGACTGAATGCGTCCAAGGCCGTGTCCTGGAGTCGAGACCTCTTTGTGAGCATGCAGCTCTAGCTCAGGGTTGCAACCCTTTGGCTGTAAGGAAGAAGATGCTAAATATTTAAGCTTCGAGGTCCACTCGGCATCCGTTGAGCTCCCTGGACTCTGTGGTTGTCATGAGAGTGGCCAGAGGCGATATGTAACCAAATGGGCACAGAAGTGTTCCAATAAAACTTTATTTACAAAAGCAAGGTGGGGGCCAGATCAGGCCTGAGGGCTGAGTTTTTGAGCCCTGCTCTGTGGCCCCCCCATGCACGTGGTTGACCTCAGGTGGACCAGTGAGGACCCTGAGCATAAAGCTTCATAAGTTGAGGCTGGCTGTCGATGCATATTCTGGTGGTCGTGCTATGTGTTTGTGCACCTTGCACAGAAAGGGACTCATTTCCTTCACGGGGTCTGAAAGGTGTCCTAGACCCCAGAAATGTCAAATTCATCTGCCCAGGGACCAGCTGCACACAGGCCAACTGAGTCCCTGCAGCTGGCTTTTTGGGGTTGGTTCCAAGGAAGCCAGAG
This sequence comes from Phoca vitulina, assembly GCF_004348235.1. Classification (NCBI taxonomy): domain Eukaryota; kingdom Metazoa; phylum Chordata; class Mammalia; order Carnivora; family Phocidae; genus Phoca; species Phoca vitulina. The sequence continues at coordinate 1,041,944 of NW_022589763.1, forward strand.
GGACCGGATGTGCCCTGGGGAGCCGGGAACGGATTCTGAGTAACTTAGCGGAATCTGCAGGTCCCGCAGGGAGAGCAGGACCCGAAATAGCAGCTCACGCCCTGAGAAATCAGGCTGCACGTCATCCGAGCACCCGTTAAGATCTGGCATGGATGCCTATGTTCCTGGGATGTTGATGGCTGCCCTCCCAAGGCCCCCAGCTGGGGACAGAGAGGCCAGGTTGAGACGCCCTGGTCCCCAGCCCAGTTCCTTCCAATGTCATGAGTTCCCTTCTCGTGGGGGATTCCACCCCAAGACCCCCAAGCCCCAGCTGGGCACTTGCACCTGCTAAGGGGGCGGTCATGTCGGTCATATGGCTCCCCTGACCTGCCAACGGCACAGTCATTTTCTTACGCACGCCCTCCTGTCCCCAGCGTGCAAGCCCCCAGAAGCAGCCCCTGGGCCTGTCAGCCCCTAGAAGGTGCCCATGGACAGTGTGGGACACAGGGAAGTGGAGGAGGGAAGTGTGACTGAGGAGGATCAGAGAGAACCTGTCCTCGGGTGGGGGCACATTTACTTGCTCTCATGCCTGGGATGGAGTCACCGGGAGCACCTGGTCCTTCTGGGTGACAGTTTCTCTCAGCGGGAAACAAAGTGGGGTTGACAAAGCTCCTTCCGCATCTTGTAGGGCACTCGAGTGTCTTGTACGGGACTCATGTTTCAATCCCTGGCACCCCAGACAAAAGGGCAGGGACCTAGTGTCCTCATGCGTCTCCAGGACAAGCACACACCCCACAGTGCCTTCCGAAAGCTGAAATTGTCTCTAGACATGTACTGTGTCTCAGATCCTAAGTGGACTCAGGGGACCCCATCTCCTTGGCCACTGAGAGGGGTCTTCGCACCCAGGTGCAATACTCAAGTGAGGGCTGGAGAAGCATGTCCGTCCTCTCTGCACAAAGAATGACTCATTAAGAAGGCTTCCAGTAGTAAGTCCTGAAAGCTGGTGGCTGAATCCACGAGATGATAATTATTATTATTTTTTTTACTTAATAAGAAATCTAGAGACAAGCCCTCCAGGGTGGGGTGGACAGCTTCATGATGTCATCGAGGACCCCTCTCTTTTTATCCTTTTCCACCACCCTTCTTGGTAAATTAGCATCCTCCCCCATCTGTTGCCTCATGGCACAAAGTGGCTGCCACAGCACCAGGCGTCATGTCTGCATCCAGGGCGGGAAAAGGAAAAGAGCTGTGCCAGCCCGCCCTCTTCTGAGGTCCGACCTCGTGGTAGGAAAGCAGCCTCCTGGTCAGCATCCCTGCGGCCGACTTCCTCATTGTGGTCAGAACTGGGTTTTGTGGCAACCTCGGGTGGCCAGGGACGTCAGCCAGGAGTGACCGTGGGGGCAGAGTGGGGCTGCGTGCAGGAAGCTGTGGTCAGACCTGGGTTCTGTCGGAGCCCAGGGGCCGTGGCTGGGGCGCACGGGGACCTAGAGGGTCTGCAGAAGGACTGTCTGTCCGGCCAGATCTAGTTCCTGTGCAGGACGCCTTGGCTTCCCGCGAGCATTGGCTTCAGCATGAAGCCCGGGAGTCGGCCTGTTTGTGCCCGGGTCACTGCACGCGGCAGCCCCCCTGGGAGCTGTCTGGGGGCACGATGAGGGCGAGCAGGAAACATCCTGACGGCAACCGTTGCTGTCACAGCTCTCCGGGCACTTCCTGCACATCCCCCTCCTCTGCCCGCGGCTGCCGTGCCGTCAGCCCAGCTGACCGCTCCCCGCTGGGGCTGAGGCCACAGGGGGCTCGGGCTCGTGCCCGCCATGCTGCACCCTCTCGTCCGGCACGATGACCTGCCGCTTATGGGTGGGAATGGCATTTTGCAAAGGAAGGTGCACGGGTTTGAATTGGAAGAGGGGGAGCCTGAAAATTATGTCCAAGTGGGAACCTCTGGAGCCTGTGGGTATGGAGAGGTGTGATTAGTAACGGATCTGAGAAGAGCTCATCCTGGATCGGGGTGGCCCTATATCCAAGGACAGGTGTCCCTATAAGAAACAGAGGAGGAGACACACACAGAGGAGAAGCCACGTGAAGACAGAGGCAGAGACGGGAGGGACGCAGCCACGAGCCCAGGGACGCCTGGAGCCCCAGAAGATGGAAGAGGCAGGAAAGACTCTCCCCTGGAGCCTTCGGAGGGAGCACAGCCCTGCCCCACCTGGATCTCAGCAGCCCCGCCCCGCCTGGATCTCAGCGGTCCCGCCCCGCCTGGATCTCAGCGGCCCTGCCCCGCCTGGATCTCAGCGGTCCTGCCCCGCCTGGATCTCAGCGGCCCTGCCCTGCCTGGATCTCAGTGGTCCTGCCCCGCCTGAGTCTCAGTGCTCCTGCCCCACCTGGATCTCAGCGGCCCTGCCCCGCCTGGATCTCAGCAGCCCTGCCCCGCCTGGATCTCAGTGGTCCTGCCCCGCCTGGATCTCAGTGGTTCTGCCCCGCCTGAGTCTCAGTGGTCCTGCCCCACCTGGATCTCAGCGGCCCTGCCCCACCTGGATCTCAGTGGTCCTGCCCCCCCTGGATCTCAGTGGTCCTGCCCCCCCTGGATCTCAGTGGTCCTGCCCCTCCTGGATCTCAGCAGCCCTGCCCCACCTGGATCTCAGCTGTCCTGCCCCCCCTGGATCTCAGAGGTCCTGCCCCACCTGGATCTCAGTGGTCCTGCCCCACCTGGATCTCAGCATCCCTGCCCCACCTGGATCTCAGCGGTCCTGCCCCACCTGGATCTCAGCAGCCCTGCCCTGCCTGGATCTCAGATTTCTGGTCCCCAGAGCAGGCGGAGCATGAATCCCTTGGGACGGAGCACGGCAGGGAGCAGGTGGGCAGACGTGCAAGGTGGCTCGGAGCGACCGTCACAACCCAGGGAACCCAGAGCTGAGCAGCTGCCCAGGGGACACGGGGACAGCTCCCCTCGTGTGCCTTTGTGTGCCTTTGTGTGCCTTTGTGAACCTGACCTCCCTCGTGTGCCTTTGTGAACCTGACCTCCATACACTCAACACGAAAACTCACCAGTCCAAGGTGCACAACTCAGGGACATTTAGTACGTTTCGTACATTCGCAATGTTCTGCAACCACCACCTCCGTCTGCTTCCGGAACACGTACATCCCCCCTCCTGGGAAGGAGACCCCGTCCCTGTGAGCAGTCAGCCCCCGTCCCCTCTGCAGTTGCCGGCCACCAGGAGCCTGCTGTCTGTCTGTGCATTTGCTGATTCTGCACGTTTTCTGTAAACAGCATCGTGCGGGGTTTGTCCCTGGGCGTCTGGGTCTCGCACAGGGCGTCCGGGATTTCCAGATCCATCCAGGCGGCAACAGGTGTCAGAGCTGCCTTCCTTTTCGCGGCCGAGTCCTACTCCCCCGTGTGCAGGGACCACGTTCTGTTTGTCCTGTCCCCATGCTGGGGACGAGGCCATCAGGCAGGAACGGTCTGATGTCACCTCACGTACAAAGGGCCCGTGGACGCTAGTTTCCGCCAAGAGATCATGAATCCGCCATTCAGACTCCGCTGTGCACCTGTCACGAGCCTGCCGAGTCCCAGTCCAACCTCAACGCCCCTCCGCGGACTCGGTCCCGGGGAGCTAAAATCCATCCTCACTGTGGGTGAATCCCACATTTGCAAATCCGTTCACCAGACACAATCTATTTGGAACCTCCAAAATCAACACTCGATTGGGCGATTTTCGGTCCTTTTCCAGCACGGGCAAAGCGTCCAAAAATGGGAGTCCCCACCGGGCACATTCCCAGTGGGGCTGAAGGAGGTGATGTCCTGCCTTCTCTTCTTGGCTCACGCTGCTGAAAAGTGTCCTTTGGCGGTTGATTTAGAGCCATGTTTTTGGGTTTGTTTATTTGGGGGTTTTGGGGGGGATTCAATAAGGTGAGTTTATGCAGAAACACCATAAATGAGGGTTATGTATGGACGGGTTGATGGAAACGTGGTGACTCCCATGGTGCCCCCCCACGGGGGACCCTGCTGCAGTTTTGGCTAATTCAGGGTTCCCGGGGACTCTGTAGGATATCACTACCGTGAATCCTGATACCCGGCTGTGCATGGGGTCTGTGCAGACCCAGGGTGAGCACTACACCCCCGCGCCTCAGGGGTCCTGAGGTGCCACCCCTGGATCGCTCCTCCAGGCAGTGGAAACGGGACACGGTGCAAGGGCGGGCGCGTGCACGCACCCCGGCTCCTCTTAACGGCGAGCCCTTGCTTCTGGGCACAGTCACCATGCACAGGTGAGTGCAGAGCGATAGAGACGTGTGTCTGTGGGAAATGGGGACCCCGAGATCCCCATGAGTCCACGGTTCCCTCTGCTGCAAGGGGTGGGAGAAGCGAGGAAGCGTGCGTTGGGCGAGCCCCTGCTGGGACGAAGCCTGGGGAGACCTCGAGCAGCCCGTTTTCTGCCCGATTCCTGCGATGTTTTCACGCCCGGCGGTAGGAGGGGAGAAGTCGGGGCTCCGTGCGGTTCTGACGGACGCCGAGTTGCAGGCGTCATTTTGGGATGTCCGGGTGCGACCGTGACAGGAGCCCAGCCCTGTTGTTGGTCCCCAGACCTCGAGTCCTGTGCCTGTGGGGGCTTTGCAGCCGGGGCACGGTCCGCTGTTTGCTCCAGGCAAATGGCGTCGTCGAGCACCGCGGAGGGTACCACGTATGAGGGAATCGAGATGCCCACACTTCCTTGTGCATGCCGCGAGGACCAGAGCCACGGGCCAGCCCAGGACCCTGTGCCCTGCACACCCGTACCAGCATCACCTCTCCGAAGGAACCTGACCCCGAGAGGCGGCGGCGACGCCGAGCCCCCCTTGCGTGGGTTTGCAGGAACCACGCAGCGTGCTGTCCTGCTGTCCTGTCCAGTCAGCTCTTTCCATCTCTGCAGCTCGGGGTACATCCTGTCGTCATCGTGAGCGGGGCGAGGACACAGGAAGGGAAGCCACACAGCCTCCGCCCCGTGCACCGCACGCAGAGCGCTATCTGGCCCTCCCGTCTGACGGTGGCCGTTTGTCTCCAGGGTTGGCATCGATGAGACCATGCAAGGAGACGAGCTCGCGGGTGCAGGAGGCCCAGCACGCAGTGCCACTTCCCTGAAGACGTGGCGTGCAGCCAGGCCACGGGGTGTGGGCCTGTCGACCACGCCCCAGGCTCTCGGGAGCAGGCGACGAAGAAGAGCCGGTGTCCCCGTGTCCTGCAGCTCAGGGGGGGTGTGTTGTGTTCAGTGCTTTGTGGGTCAACACGGGACGTGCACAGCAGCCCAATGGTGCAAACAGCCCGGCGTCCACAGATGGACGGAGAAATGCAACGGGGTCCATGCGTGGATGGAATAAGACGGAGCTCCAACACCTGCTGCCCCGTGCATGGACCGTGAGGACGCGGTGCTCACGAGAGAGGCCAGACTCACAAGGACACGTCGTGTGTGGTCGTGCAGAGCGGGCAGATCCACGGAGACGGGGAAGCAAATGGGTGGTTCCCACCGGCTGGGGAGGGGGACGGCGTGTGGCCGCGCCTGGGGACGGGGTCTGCTCTGGGGAGGATGGAAGGTTCTGGAAATAGACAGAGGTGGTGGTTGCACCATGTTGGGAACGTGCTCAGCACCCCAAGCTTGTACATTTTAAACAGGTGAATTGGGGGCACCTGGGTGGGTCAGTCGGTGAAGCGTCTGCCTTCGGCTCAGGTCGTGATCCCAGGGTCCTGGGATCGAGTCCTGCATCGGGTTCCTTGCTCGTCAGGGAGCCTGCTTCTCCCTCTGCCCTTCACCCTGCTTGTGCTCGCTCTCTCAAATAAATAAATAAAAATCTTTAAAAAAAGTAAATAAACACGTGAATTGTATCTCAATGAGAATCCATCCGTGCCTTCCAGCCCAGCACTCGGCCCCGCACCAGACCACACACGCGACGGCCACACCTGTCCATTCCCGCCAGATGTCCAGGGCCCCCCGATCTCTCCCCACGCACAGAGGACTCAAAAGCATCCCCATTTCATTTTTCACTTTTATTTATGAATTCGTTTATTTACATTTTTTAAAGCTCCCCATTTTATTATTTATTTATTTACCTACTTATTGTTAATTTTTTTAAAAAGCATCCCCATTTTAAATCCCCGGGTGTGTGAGTCTTCCCCAGGCCGTCTGTCACAAATTACCACCACATTCTTAGCCGTGGTCACCGTACCGTATGTGAGGTCCCCCAGAACTCGCTCGTGTTCTAGCGGAAAGTTTGAGCGCTTGGACCAACGACTCCGCGTCTCCCGACCCCCAGCCCCTGGAAACCACGGTCTGGTCTCTGCGTCTGTGAGTCTGAGCATTTTAGATTCCACGTACAAGTGCGAGCGTGCAGAATGTGTATTTGTCTGACGTATTACGCTCAGCGACACGCCCTCGAGGTCCACCCATGTTCTTGCAAATGGCGGGACTGCCTGGGTCGTCAAGGCTGAGTGATATTCCACCACGGATATAAGAAAAAGTATAAAACCGTATTTACAAAATATATATAAAAATATAAAATATATACTTAAAATATAAAATACACAAAATTATGTATAATATATAATATATATTATATGTAATAATTATAATATGTTATATGTAATATTTACTTAATATAATTTGTAATATATGAATTATATTTATATATCATAATTTTATTCATAATTTATAACAATATAAAATAATATATTATATAATATATAATAACACAATAGAACATATTTTATGTAATTATATAGTATATATAGTATATAGTTATATCCAGATTATAATTATTATATATAATATAGTATAGGTAGTGTATAATTATATATAATCAAATATGATCTATATATAATCAAATATAATCCATATATTATATAATATAACCTATATATGATCTATATAATATAATCTATATATAATAATGTATATATAGTATATAATATATACAATTATAATAAAATATAATCTGTGTATAATACAATATATGATCTATATGATATAATCTATATATAATATAACATAGCATAATATAAAACATAAAATATAATACGATATAATATATACACTACATTTCCTTTATCCACTCGTCTGCATACACTCAGCTTCCCATGTTGGTCGTTGAGCAGCACTGTGGATGCATGATTTCCTGGTGGAATATTAACACTGAAACGAGGCGTCTGCGTCCCAGGACGGACACGTGATGGTCACATACACACACGCGCACATGCACACCCTCCCTGGCAAACACGAAGCGCTCTCTCGCCACAGTCGGCCGGGACGTCTGACCGGCACTCTGCTCTGAACCCAGGGGTTTGCGCTGGGAAGCGCTCCGCGGTGGGTGTCACTGATAACCTGGCGGGTGGCTCACGGTCATGACCCACCCCACGTGCACGCCTGGCTCATTCCCCAGACACCTTGCGTCCCAGAGAGCTCGAGAAAACCAGACATACGTGGGCCGCAATGGTGGCTATGCACAGAATGGGGATTCGGGATATGGTCACCCGCTTGCTGAACCCACCAAGCAGTGAAGACAGGACCCAACAAGTCAGGTCACCCTTCTGCCTTTGATCTTCGGATATTCCTTATCTTGGGTCTATTCTTGTCTTGGTTGGAAATGGGGTTCATTAAATTATCTCCCATTAAAATAGCAGTTCATTAAGGCTTCAGGAACTAGCTCATTAACGCCAATGGAATGAATCTCTAATGTGGAATTCCAGGTGGTGTGGGATATAGGATGGCATGGCTGGGCGTGGAGGGCTGTTCCTTCCCACTGCGGGTGTCCTAACTTAACCCCTGTGCTTGGACTACTGATGTGGCCTCTAAGCAAAGGCCTTCAGTGGGCCACATGGAAGGCGGAATGGAGACAGAATTGGGAGCAGTGGACCTGGGTAGGGAGATGATGTGCTAAGGTAATCGCTTCTCCTCACCTGAATCCCCACCCTTGAGTGTGGGCTACTTCCAAAGAGCAGAGAATCCAAAGGAGGGAAGTCATGACCTCACAGTGGAGACACCTGTCCCACACACCTCAGCCAGGTGCTCAGGGTCGGCGTCCACGGGGATGAGTCATGCGGAGAGCAGGCGCCCTCGATACGACGTGACCACAGAGTCTGTCACCTCTATGCTCTTGCTCCCCGAAACCCACAACCCCAGTCTAATCATGAGAAAAACATCACACGAATAAACCCCAACAGAGACACATCCTACAAACTCCCCAACCAGCACGCCTCGAAACTGCCCAAAAGGCAGCAGGAACAAGGCGAGCTGAGAAAGTGTCACAGCCCAGAGGAGCCCCTCGATGTCCTACGGGGTCCTGGATGGCGTCCTGGGAAACAGAGATGTGGATAGAACACACACTTCAGTGGATAACCGGGCATCGGTGCTGGTGGGTCCCTGGCCCCTCTGTGCTCACCCCTGCATCAGCCAGACTCCTCAGCATGGGTATCCAGGATGGAAGGTGGGGTCTCCCCTGGGCCCCCGATTTAGGCCCCAACACCGTGGGAAGGCTGGGCTGTGAGTTGGCCTCCTGAGGCGCTGTCCCCCCGGAGCCCCACTTCCTCCCTGAGAGGCTTCCGGAAGCCCTCAGCTCCTACAGGGGGCTCGTCTGCAAGGCTGGGGGCCGTGGCGATGTCCGCTCACTTTTGCAACAGTGAAGAGCTTGAACCTGAGGCACCTGGCGGTTGTGGGTCCACACACAGAGAGCACCCACCCCCATGTGGTTTGGGGTTTTCCTCTGGGGTCAGCGTGAGGCCACCCTTCGTCTGATGTCCTCCCGTCACAGTGAAGACATGTGCTTGAGGGGCCTTTCTTCCCTGCTTCTCAGACTCTCCTGTTTTCCAGAGCTCAGAAACTGGGCAAAGAGCCTCATCTGTCTCTCTACGTTTGTATGTGTGTGTGCGTCATCTGTATTCATCCATCATCTATACCTGTCAATCATTTCTATGTGTCCATCCATCTATCCATCCATCCATCCATCCATCCATCCAACCACCTATCATCTATCTATCCATCCATCTATATATCTCTCCATCCATCTGTCCATCATCTATCTGTCCATCCAACCATCCATCCATCATCTATCTATATATGTATTTATCTATCATTTATCAATCATATATCTATGTATCTACATATGTAGGTATCTGTCTATGCATCCACCCATTCATCATTTATCTATCATCCACGTATCCATCATATCTATCCGTCCATCCACCTATCATCTATCCATCTACCTATGCATCTATCCATTATCTACCTATCCATCTATCTGCTCATTCATCTATCTATCCATCCATCCATCTATATATCTATCCATTCATCTACCCATTCATCTATCTGTTCATCCAACTAACCATCCATCCATCCATCCATCCATCCACCTATCATCTATCCATCTACCCATCCATCATCTATCTATCTATCTATACATCCATCCATCTATGTATCTATCCCTCCATCTATCCATCATCTATGTATCTATGTGTTTATCTATCATTTAAATATTTTTATATTGGTCATCTATCTATGTATCCACTTATGTAGGTATCTGTCTATCTATCCACCCACCCATCATTTATCTATCATCCTTGTATCCATCATCTATCTATCCATCTATTATCTATCTACCTATCTATCAACCATCCATCCATATATCCATAATCTATCATCCATCTATCTATTATCTATCATCTATTATCTATCTATCTATCTATCTATTCATCCATCCATCATCTATCTATCCATCATCTCTATCTATCTATCGATGGCAGTGGTTTACAACAAAGGACAATTCTGCCCCCAGGGGACATTTCTGGCAGTCACACTGAGGAGGATATCCTACTGGCACATGGGGGGTGGAGACCAGGGACCCTGCTCCACACCCTGCAGTGCCCAGGATGCCCTACATCAGAAAATGACCCACCCCACATGTCACTAGTGCCAAGGCTGAGAAACTGTGTCCTAAAAGAAGGAATCAATCCATGCTGTCCCTCCGGGTCCGTCTCTGGCTGACCCTCCTGACAGCAGTCTTTTTGGGATGCTCAGCTGTCATGTGGTCCTCATGCATATATATGATAACATCTGTATGTATTATATGTTCACCTGATTTTCCACATTACTTTTTCTCTCTTTGTTCTTTTACCCCTATAGCCTCCCAGTGTTTGCCTTTTCCTGGTGGATTTGATATTGGATGACACCCCATATTTTCCTTGCCACCTTCAGCATTGCTTGGTAAGTCAGTCAGAGGAAGACAAATACCATACGATTTCACTTTTAATTTTTTTTTAAAGAATTCTTTGTGCCATCCTTCCTACTCCCGATTTTCCCCTGATAACCTTTCTCTAAGAAACACCCTCCTCCACTCCAGCCCCGATCTGGAGTTTGACCTCTGGCGGAGCTGCTGATGGCACCAGGGTGGATACTGGATTCAGACACCTGATTCGAGCTCGGTCAATCAGGTGATAGATATACAGAGACATTTATTTTAAGGGATTGACTCATATGTTTGTGCAGGTGCAAGTCCAAAATCTGCAGGTTGGACCCGCAGGCTGGGGACCCGGTGAAGACTTACAGTTTGAACCTGAATACTTCTGCAGGCTCAATTCCTTCTTGCTCAGGGGGGGAGCTCCGTTTCTGTTCGCGTAGGTCCTTCAACTGATCGGACGGGGCCCACCAACGTCAGGGAGGGCAATGTCCTCTACTCAAAACCCGTTGATTTCAACGTGTATCTCATTCACAAATTAACGTCACAGAAACACCCAGAAGAGTATTTGGCCACAATCTGAGCACCGTGGCCCAGCCAAGCTGACATGTAAAATTAACTGTCATAAACGGATGGCCTCAAGAGCTGAGAAGAGGAGGGCTCACCTCTTTGCTAGTATGATTCGTGGAGAGCAGAGACAAATCTGTCTGCAGGGAGCTGACCGCTAGAGGACCCAAGAGAGAAAGCAGGCATGCAAGGCAAAGAACAAACATATTTGCTCCCCCAACACCTTCCAATGGCCATGCCTAAGGCGGGCTGTCTCTTTTCTTGCAGGGAGTGTAACATCGGTGACTCCTGAGGATGGTAGCATAGCCCAAGCTGGGTCCTATCACTCGTTCCCAGTCATCGTTAATGCAATGCGCAGGTTTCTACGTCTTGAGAGACTGAACCTTCCCATCCCACAGGTACTCGGGCACGAGCTAGGAGGACGTCTGCAGGGGGACGCTGTTGGCTTCACACCTACTCCCAGCTCATGTGCTAAAAACACACCCAGTTCACAAAATCAGCAGGATGCCCTATCGCTTTCTTTCAAAGCTAAAATAACGGGTTTTCTTTCCTTGGGGGGGGAGTGCTTACAAGGGAATATGACTCAGCCACGAACAAAGAGTGAATGTCTGACACCTGTTACCACGTGGATGGACCTTGAACAGACGATGCTCATGGGAGAAGCAGACACATGAAGGGCTGCACAGTGTGTGATTCTATTTATATGAAATGTCCAGAACAGGCAAATCCACTGGCAAACAGTGAGTTAGTGACTGCCAGGTGCTGGGGAGGGGAACAGGGAAGGACTGCTTTATGGGGATGGGGTCTCCTTTGGGGAGATGAGAATGTTCTGGAATTATATAGAGCTGGTGGTTGCACAACCCAGTGAGCGTACTAAATGCCATCGAACCGTTCACTTGCAAATGGTGAGTTTTATGGGATGTGAACTTCACCTCAATGAAGAAAAATACCCGGTTTTAAATAACCGAGCTTGGGACCAGGGTCAGGGGAGGAGGGCTCCTGTTTGCACGGATAATATAGCTTTTGCATATTCCCCAATATGCAAAAGGGTCCCCCAAAATGGTGAACGGGCCAAGTATCATTGCAAGGTCATGCAGGTGGTGCAAGCTTTGATAAAATGCACCATGGCAATGGGACAGGTTGCTGAATGATTTCTGCTGCCTTCACGAGGGGCGGGAAGACCTGCGGTTGTTGTCTGTTTGGCACCAAGGCTGGTAGGTATTCATTAGGAAAAATGACCGACCTTCAGAGCCTGAGAGGGCACCACGCTTCCATGGACCAGTGTTCCAGTGGAAAGATTGTGCTCGTGTCTGGCTTTGCTGACCAGCTGATCCGCCATTGTCCCTTTGTGCATGCCAAACTTACCTTCACGGGGCAAGTCTCCACTGGCCTTCCATGTACAAGAGAAAAAGCAATAAGGTTAGCTTCTGTTTCTCCAGCTGCCCAGGACAGGAGGGTCATGCACTGAGTACTAGGAGACTGGCCAGGTTCTGGAGGGACCTGGGCATGGAGTCCTGGCCACGGTGGCTGCTGAGCCCCTCTGGATAGAAGGACGGAACGGGGACATGGTGGCCAACACCCCTTCCAGTTTTACACGTCCCTGAAATTCTGCATGTGAGTCTTCTCATGGTGGACACACAAAATGCCTGGTGAGTGATAAGATGAAATGCAACCAGAAGAAGGCAGGAAATGAACCAGCCCCACCTTCCTTCCTCACGCTGGGGAGCGGAAGTCCCACGGAAGCCCCACCTTGAATGTTGGGGCACTTGGGGTCCTGCAAGCCTCAGTGATGAACATGGGATAGCAACCCAACTGCTGTGGAAAACAAATAAAAACGAGAGACTTTCTCTGTGTGTGCTGATTGCATCTCCTTGGAGGAGGTGATATAAACGTGTGCCCCAAACATAGTGAGCAAAGTAACGATGATTCTGTCAGGCACTATGTAAAAAACAAACACAGATGCAAACATCCATGATGAGCTAAACATTCCTGTTTGAGATAAGGATGGGACCAGTGAGGTGAATTAATTAAACATTATGAGAGGGGCGCCTGGGTGGCTCAGTTGGTTAAGTGACTGCCTTCGGCTCAGGTCATGATCCTGGAGTCCCGGGATCGAGTCCCACATCGGGCTACCTGCTCAGCGGGGAGTCTGCTTCTCCCTCTCCCGCTCCCCCTTCTTGTGCTCTCTCTCTCTCTCACTGTCTCTCAAATAAATAAATAAAATCTTTAAAAAAAAATAAAAATAAAAAAAATAAACATTATGAGAGGTCATTGGTCATTTGGTCAAGAGAAATTGTCCAATGTGGCAATTCTTTCAGCTGAAAAATGAAATAAGTGACGAAGGAGGATTTGAGAATATTTGTGATGAGCACGCTTCTGATAAAGTCAAGAGGGTAGAAATATAAAAAGAATGGGTAGGTGGCTGGAAGGATGGACGGACGGATGGATGGATGGATGGATGGATGGATGCATGGATGCATGGATGGATAGATGGATGGATAGGTGGATGGATAGATGTATGGATGGATGGATGGATGGATGGATAGAAGAGTGGATAGAGAGGACAGAGGTTGCCAGTGCTCTGACATTAGATTCTAGTTCAGTGAACTGGTCATGGGAATTCTCAGTGATGTCTCTGGACTGGATCCTGGCTATGGATCTCTCTGGCAGGCTTTACTTGTTGGAGGCCTCCTAATGGGGCCACTACCCTGGGCCTCCTCCAACTGTCATTTGCCACTCGAACTTTCCAGATGGCCCATCCCTGCACAGTTTTCTCTGAAGGCCATGTTCCTTCCTGGTTCAGTTCTTTGTAGCCTGGCATCTTACATGCTATTCGGAATCATACCTCAATTACCCTAAAAAGAAAAGGGAAGCCCAGCACATTGGTGAGAAGTACAAGGAAGTCATTTCTCTCAAAGGGAGGAACACTTCTGTATCTCGGTTTTGCATCTTTATCTCCTGTTCTGAGACTGCCCTTTGATCTGATCTCTACAACATCTGATTTTCTACTCTTCTTGTTGAGAAATCACAGAGAAGGCACGAAACCCATGTTTGAACTCATGTTTATAAACCCAAGGCATTAAGACACTAAACCTATGTCTCTAAAGCAGGAACAAACCACGCAGAAAATATGGAGTCAGTTTTAGAATGAACAGAGGGGGATACTCTATGAACAAACATTCAGGTCCTGGAAACACCATGTTTCTCTGTATGATCTGGACAGGCCACAAAGAAAAGGGGATGTAGGAGATTAAATTGATCTTAACCCAGCAAGACACAACCACAGATTCCACCTGGATGCTGAGAGCTGCTTGTGGGGATCAGCTTTGCCCCTAGACACATAAGAGTTCCATTCTGCTTGGGATCCCACAGGAGGTTGATATGATCTCTCTCAAGGAAAGTCCCACAAGCACATTTGACCACTCCCCACTCCCAGGACCTAGCTAGATGTAGGGGAGACCACTCTGCACCGAGAGGCCAGGATCCCCTCAACTTCCTTCAACAAGCCCTGCACATCCGCCCTTAGGGCTTCCGCCATGATCTCGTGAGGGGACCCCGCCCTTGCCCTGACCGTGCTTTATATCACCCCTTCACATCTACCTTCAAACCGCTTACCAGAAATTGTAGCACTTTTGCACTTTGTTTTTGTGTGGTGAAGACTCAACCTGACATAAAAGGAGGTCTGGCCTCTGCCCCTGGCTCCTAGGAGGTGATGTCCAGGCCATGACATGTCCTGTTCTGTCTTTGTTTGCCTGGGTGCTTTGGTCACTTGACCATTTAGTGAAGTGGTTTATGAGGAGGGCTTTGGGACATGCTTTATTAGTTCCAACCTCCGAGAGGGGATGAAGACTAAAGATATTATTGTGAGCCTCCAGGAGGAGGTGGACACTAAAGGTTAGCCACAAGGAAAGTATGTGATCAAGTACCAATAAAAACTGTATGGCAAGGCTCAGGTGAGCTTCCTTGGCTTCCAGTTATTCCATGCATCTTGTCACACATTGACACTAGCATAGATGGATGGATGGATGGATGAGTGGATGCATGAATTGGTGGATGGATGGATAGATGGATAATTGAATTGGTGGTTAGGTAAATGGATGGATGGATTGATAATTGAATGGGTGGATAGATGGAGGGATGAATTGGTGGGTGGATGGACGGATGGATGGATGGCTGGCTGGAATGAATGATGGATAAGTTGGTGGATGGATGGATGGATAGATGAATGGATGGATTGTTTACAGTTTCTTTTCCTTGTGTCCCAGGGTTGCAGCTCTGATGTCATGGGTTTTCCTCTTCCTGGACTCACTCAGAGCTCCAGATCTTATTGGACAGCTCCACCAGGGCTGCAGGGGTCTCCAAACCAACATCATCCCAACTGGACCCACCTGCCTCCTTCCTGCCCCAAACTGAGCCTTCTCCTAATTGATTTTCCCATGGAGTTTATGTCAGCGACCTCACCCAGTGGCCAGAGCTGGGGACCTCAGGGTCACTCTTATCCTTCTTACCCCTGACCCTGCAATTCAGCTGGACATCTTTGATTTAGTTGCGAGTCCTTTATCCCTCTTCATCCCCCTTTCTCCATCTTTCCTAGTGCCACGTTTCCCCCACCCCAAAGTGCTGTTTCCGCACTCTGAAGTCACCACTGAATACCATACCATCACAACAATGGGAGCATGTAACATGTCTGCAACATGCCGTCTTCATGTAATGTTGCATCTTGTTGAGTGAGTACACCTATGCGTGACTCAGCATAGGGGTGTACTGTCTGGCTTACTCAGCATCCTGTATGCGTGCATTGGGCTGCCTCCAATTCTCATAAATAATGCTGCCAGAAGCATTCATTGCACATGTACCTTGTATTCCTGCAGGAAACATATATGTTCAATATATTATACACATAATATGTGTATGTGCTGCACACACTTATATAAATATATGTATGTGTACATACCTATGTGCAATATAATTTGTACATATTCCTTTGTATATCTGTGGGGAATAATTCTATGGGATGAATGACCAGCAGTGGAATTGCTGAATCAAAGAGAATGTGGGCACATTAAAAATGTTAATTAGGGGCACCTGGGTGGCTCAGTCGTTGGGCGTCTGCCTTCGGTTCAGGTCATGATCCCAGGGTCTGGGGATGGAGCCCCGCATCGGGGTCCCTGCTCAGCTGGGAGTCTGCTTCTCCCTCCCACTCCCCCTGCTTGTGTTCCCTCTCTAGCTGTCTCTCTCTCTTTGTCAAATAAATAAGTAAAATCTTAAAAAAATTTTTTTAAATGGTAATTATTAGAGACCCTGTTGAATTTCCTTTCTAACATCAGGGTAATTAACATACCCAACACCAGCAGAGGAGAGAGTGAATTTCTTGTACTGCCTCCAACTCATGGTGTGGCTACTCTAAAGACAACAGAATACCCTTTTCTTTTTATCTTGCTGCTTTAGAACGAGTCAGGCACTTGTTGAGTTAAAAATTCTGGGACAGATGCGGAACTTTCTAAGAAGAGAATGAGTTGCATTGGGTGGATTTCGTAAATAGGGTAACGTTCATGGGAAACCACTGGACGTGTCTTTGCTGAGGATGGATGAGGGATTAACTAAGTGACCCTTAAGACCTTGGCTTCGGACCAGACCAGAGGATTAATATGGCAGAGCTCGCTCCAGTGCTCATTAGGGTGGCGGCTACGCCACCTGGTGGAAAGGAGTTGTTTTGAGTAAAGGTTTCAGAAGCATGAATTTATGAGGTACAGAGATGGAGAGAGGGATGGCTGGATGTCTAGTTTGTTTGATGGGGGGATGGAGAAGTGGGTGAGTGGTGGATGGTGGAGGAGTGGATAGATGGGTTGATGGATGGATAGATGGGCAGATTTGTGGATGGTGGGTGGGTGGAGGGTGCATGGAGGGATTGAGTAGGTAGGTGGGGGGGATGAATGAATATACACATGGATGGATGGATGGGTAGATGCATAGCTGAATGGATGGATGGGTAAAAGGATGAAGAGGTGGATAAATGGATGAATACATAGGTGGTTGGATAGATGGAAAGATAGATGGAGATAGATAGTAGATGGATAAGTAGATGCATAGGTATTCATATATGCATACATTTATAGATCTACACATTTACATCCTCAAGCACTTTTCTTGTAGGAACAGATTAATGGAATCTCCGAATCTGGGTCAAAGTGAAAGATATCAGTGCAGGGGAGGAGGTGTCTAGCTTGGAGGGAAGTAATCTAGAGGGAAGCCAGAATTGGATTGGTTCTGCATTTAGACCGGTTAGCTGGTCTCAGTTCTTGTGGTGCCTCCTTGAATGCCTACATTTAGCAAGAGACTGGGTCCCTCTCTGTGTCAGCCCTAATCAGTTAAATGAAATGAGATCATGGTAGACTACAGAGAGCTCTAACCCAACATGACTGGTGTCCTAATGAGAAGTGGAGACATAGAGAGACACACATGGAGGGCAGGTGTTTGTGTGGTGACGGACATTGGAGTGATGGGGCCACAAGCAAGGAACAGCAAGGATTTCGGGCAATCACCAGGAGCTGGGAGAGAAGCTTGGAGCAAACCTGTTTTTAGAGCTTTCCAAGGAACCAAACCTGCTGACACCTTGATTTCAGACTTCTGGTCTCCAGAACTAGAGAGGATGAATTTTTGTTATTCAAGTCCTCCCCTCCACACGCACCATATGTGATAAATACATGATAGACATATTTTAAAACATTTCACAGTTTTTGTTAAGTCTGGAATCCAGGCATGAGATAACTGGGTCTCTGCTCAGGGACTCACCAGGCTGAAAGCAAGGTGTGGCAAGCAGTAGGGGGGTCTCCTTTGAGACTTAGGGCTCTCTTGCAAGCTAACCGATTATTAGCGGAATTCAGTTCTCTGAGGTTGGAGCAGTGACACCGTCACCTCCTAGGGGCCACCCACTAATTCCTGCCAAATGATCTTCTCCATAAGGCAGTTTGCTTCTTTTTCCAGGCAACCAGGCTGTATGTCTGCTGCCTCAAACCTCGTGCCCTTCTTAATGCTGACTTCTACACCTGATTAGGCCAGGCCCACCCAGCATTAATTTTCCTTTTGATTAGCTTGAATGACCTGATTATGGACTTTGATTTTGACTGCAGAATTCCTTCATCTTTGCTATAGAATCCTGGGAGCAAATCCCATCATCACCCCAGTCTTCATTCACACTCAGTGAGAGTGATTTACACAGCCATGCCCAGGCCGTACTAGATTAGGGCTGCAGATATTAGGGACTTTGTTTTCCTATTTTTGAGATGCATCCAGAAGAGGAATATCTTGCTCAAACGTGTAAAAGGACTTTCCTTGAGCGTTTTTGAAATTATTATGACCACCTCTTAGATGTACAGGTTCTGAAAGAGTATCTCATTACTTTGCTTTGCAAATGCTTCAGACAGCAGAGTGGAAAAAGAGTTTCCAAATTTAACAGTTCCCCAGGGAAACACGCCATCGCCTTGCAAGCAGCCGTGGGGACAGGGTTTTAATGAGAACCCCCAAAACCTCTCTGTTTCCAAGACAAAGGAGAAGTGAAATAAAGATGGCAATGATGCACATCCTACCAAGAAGCCTGCCTGGGTTCAAAGAGTGGTCCCATTCCTGAGACACCCCAGACTGTTCCCTCCTTGTCAGGAGATCATGATTATATTTGCTTTGATGGGTGGCTTGTTAACAGGACAACATGACTCACACGTAGAAGACACCCAGATACCCAGGAGCCCCCCGTGACATCAGGGTCCCCTCACCCACTCCTGCCCCCTCTGAAGCTAATGTTTTGGCACCTTTTGTTGAACAACACAGGGTCTGTGTTCTCCCACCCTGGATTTTCACTTTGCAGACTTGTGACATACTTTTTTTTTTTTTAAGATTTTATTTATTTACTTGAGAGAGAAAGTGCCAGAGTGCGTGAGGAGGGGGGAGGAGCAGAGGGAGAGGAAAGACAGAGAGGGACAAGCAGATGCCTTGTTGAGCCTGGGGGTGGGGGCTCCATCCTAGGACCCTGAGATCATGACACCAGCCGAGATCATGACACCAGCCGAAATCAAGAGTCCCTGAGATTATGACACTTGCCGAAATCAAGAGTCTGAGGCTTAACCGACTGAGCCGCCAGGCGCCCCTGGATTTATAACATATTTGGGGCATCAGAAACACATGCCTTACGCAGCATCTGCCATAATGTGGGAGCTTAATAAGTTGTAACATGCTAACTTATAATTATGTCATGTAATTATATGTATCTTATCATTTAAAAACTATTATTACATATTACATGTAAAATGTATTTTATGTGGTTACTTACATTTTATGCATTTTAAAATTAACGATATCAAAATAAGAGACGTAAAACTGTCCAAGTATGAAGACGTGGCGTCTTTGTGTTGTTGCATATTTTTATGGCATTCTGTAGTATATTTAATTACGTTCCGCAATCAGTATACGTCGTAAGTAAAAGTAACTAGTAGGAAACAAATGATTTACTGTTCAACCACACGGCTATTTGTATGTTGTGTGTGATCATAACAGTAACAGGCGGACGCACAGGCTCCGCACCTGCTCGGCTTCAGGCGGCCAAGCGCACCCTGCAGCCCCAGGTGAGGCCTCCTGGACCCCGGGCACAGGTGGCGCTGGGGGGGCGCGCACGCGCAGTGCAAAGCCCGGGCCGGCCCGGCCCCCCGCCCACTCGGAGGCCTCCCGGAAGTCCCGCCTAGGGGCGGGGCCAGACCCGGGAGACGAAACAGGGAGTCGCCGCGCGGCCGCTTCCGCGAGCACGAGCACCGGAAGCGGAAGTGCGTCACAGGCGCGGGCGGCGGCGACGGCGGGTGGTGTCGGGGGCGCCTCCGGCGGACGGTGGCGGCGCCGGGCGGAGAGGCCGCGGCTGACCGGGTCGTTGGGGGACGGTGGTGAGCTCGGGCCTGAGCGGCGGTGGCCGGGGGCGCAGGCGGAGCCCCGCGCCGGTGAGCGACACCCCGTGACCAGCTCTCTCCGGGAACCGGGCGGGGGGCTCCGAGCTCGGGGACTGTGAGGGCCGGAGACTCCGAGGAGCCGGGGTGTGCGAGGGCCGGGGGGCTCCGGGGGGCTCTGCGGGGCCGGGGGGGCTCGGGGGGG
>NW_022589763.1:1066867-1071672 GCF_004348235.1 Phoca vitulina
GGAACCCTCTCATCCCCTAGACCAGGCGGGGGCTCTTCTGCCCTGCACCAGCCCCCTGTCTGGGGCCCCCCCATTCCCTAGACCAGGCTGGGGGGCTTCTCTGTCCTGCACCAGCCCCTTATGTTGAGGGCCCCCTTCATCTCCTAGACCAGGCGGGGGCTCTTCTGCCCTGCACCAGCCCCCTGTGTGGGGGTGCCTCCCGAGGCTGAGCTTCAGGGCATGATGGGAAGCCTCCCAGCAGCAGGTGGGTGGGTGGGGGAGGCAGCCACCTGTACTGTTTGGGTTCCTGCCCTGGCGCTGGGCTTTCCGGACGTGCACCCTCGTCAGACCAGTAGGAGAGTCTTGCCTTAGAGCAGGCGGAGGAGGACAGGTACAGACGGGGAGCCCTGCCTTCACAAGAGCCCTTCTACTGTTGTTACTTTACGGCGGATGCGCAGGCTACGTGAGCCCACAGTGGAGTTGTTCACGTTGACATTTTGGCCAGAAACTTCCTTCCTGTTTCCTTAGGGCCGCCCCCTCCGCAGACTCCCCCGGAGTCTGGAGCTGAGCTCCTTCCTGTCCAGAGGCTTCTGGCCTGCAGCCTCCCGGGGAGCTGGGCACCCCTCTCTTGCCTCCCCCCTGCACGGGCGTGGGAACCGTGGGCTGTGCTCGCTCCATGGCCCTGGGCGCGCTGCCCCTGGCCATTGGGTGCGGCTCAGCGCCCACGGAGGCTGGGGCACGACGCTCCACTTCGTAAAAGTTTTCATCAGCCCCGTTCTCTTTTCTCTTTGATCCAAAAAATCCCCGCACAAAACATGACCTCGGGAGGCGGTGGTGTTTAGTGAGCTAGAGACCCTTTTCTGTGGCGTGGCAGAGAGCACGCTGGTGTGTCCTGTGCCGGACGGTGCTCTGCGGCGCCTGCCCTGACCATCCGTGTCTGTGTTCCAGGCCCAAGGCCCTGGCAATGGCAGCGGCCACCATAGTGCACGACACGTCGGAGGCGGTGGAGCTCTGCCCGCCGTACGGCCTGTACCTGAAGCCCATCACCAAGATGACCATCAGCGTGGCGCTCCCGCAGCTGAAGCAGCCCGGGAAGTCCATCTCCAACTGGGAGGTGATGGAGAGGCTGAAGGGCATGGTGCACAGCCACCAGTTCTCCACGCTGCGCATCTCCAAGAGCACCATGGACTTCATCCGCTTCGAGGGTGAGGTGGAGAACAAGAGCCTGGTCAAGTCCTTCCTGGCCTGCCTGGACGGCAAGACCATCAAGCTCAGCGGCTTCTCCGACATCCTCAAGGTGCGCGCCGCCGAGTTCAAGATCGATTTCCCCACCCGCCACGACTGGGACTCCTTCTTCCGCGACGCCAAGGACATGAACGAGACGCTGCCGGGGGAGCGGCCAGACACCATCCACCTGGAGGGCCTGCCCTGCAAGTGGTTCGCCCTCAAGGAGTCGGGCTCCGAGAAGCCCAGTGAGGAGGTTCTGGTCAAGGTGTTCGAGAAGTTCGGGGAGATCCGCAACGTGGACATCCCCATGCTGGACCCCTACCGGGAGGAGATGACTGGCCGCAACTTCCACACCTTCAGTTTCGGGGGACACTTGAACTTCGAGGCCTACGTGCAGTACCGCGAGTACGTGGGCTTCATACAGGCCATGAGCGCCCTGCGCGGGATGAAGCTCATGTACAAGGGTGAGGACGGCAAGGCCGTGGCCTGCAACATCAAGGTGAGCCCCCGCCCGGACGCCTGCTCTGGCCCGTGTCAGAGTCGGGCGCAGGCCCCTCCAGGTGGTTTGGTGGCCCTGGGACAGCTGGCCGCCCTCGTTCGCGGAGCAGAGGCCCCATCGCGGCCGGCCTGGTGGCCTCGGTCCAGGGGGACGGCGGGGCCCTGGTAGCGGGAGGGGACACACCGTCTCGGAAAAGGTGACGTTCTCCTTTCCAAACAGACGGTGCAGGCCAGCCGCGTCTGTTGGTGCGCGCTCCCCGCTTGAACCGCCAGGGCAGCTCACGGTTGAGCCCGGAAGTGGCTGTGTGTGTCCAGATGTGCCCGTGGGATCCGGGCCCCACGTCCTGGGCGGGCGCACTCAAGTGCGGGGTTCCCTGGAATGCACGCGTTCCGTGCAGTCGGGCAGAGCCTGCCGCGTCGCGGGGGCCGCCTTGGCCTGCAGCGTGCTTGTGCGTAACTGCTCTGCGCTCTGTTTTCCTGGAAGGTTTCCTTCGACTCCACCAAACACCTGAGCGACGCCTCCATTAAGAAACGGCAGCTCGAGAGGCAGAAGCTTCAGGAGCTGGAACAGCAGAGAGAAGAACAGAAGCGCCGAGAGAAGGAGGCCGAGGAGAGGCAGCGAGCGGAGGAACGGTAGGTGTGCGGACGCGGGGCCTCCGCACGGCCCGCCGGACGCCTGGGCACGCACGTGTGTCTGTGTCCGTGTGCGTCTGGGTGCGTGCGTGTGTGTGCGCGCATCTGCAGGTGTCTGTGTGCGCGTGTCTGTGTGCATGTGTGCATCTGTGTGCGTGTGCGTCTGGGTGCGCGCGTGCGTCTGTGTGTGCGCGCRTCTGGGTGCGCRTGTGCATCTGTGTGCGTGTGCATCTGTGTGCGTCTGGGTGCGTGTGCGCGTCTGGGTGCGTCTATGCGTGTGTCTGGGTGCGCGCCTGCATCTGGGTGCGTGCGTGTGCCTGTGTCTGCGCGTCTGTGCGCGCGTGCGTCTGGGTGTGCGTGCACCTGGGTGCGTGCATGTGCCTGTGTCCGTGCGCGTCTGGGTGCGCGCGCCCCCGGAGGCCTGGGCCGCGCCTCAGTGCCGTGGCCGTCGTGCGCTCGGCGCGGAGCTCCGTTAGGCCCCTGGACGGGCCCCTGACGAAATCGGCCGCGTTCCAGTAGAAACGGTTTCCGTTCACAGGCTGTCGTCGATTGCCTTTCGGGCCGCTCAGGGGGCACGCCGGGTCGCCGTTGTTACCCCGTCGCTCTCCTGCCGTCCCCCCGCCGCTGAGTGCACCTGCCGCTCCCGCGCAGAGGCGAAGGCGACCCCGGACTGAGAGTTCGCTCCGGAGTCCAGTTGTGGGGCGCGGGTCCAGAGCGCGCGCTATCCCTGAGCCAGCTCCGCGCTGTTCCCGAGGAGAGGCGGCGGCTGGCGCGTGCAGCCGGGCCGTGCGTGGGGCCGTGGCTGGGGTCGGGGAGCCCACGCGGCCGCGGGAGCCCCCGAGCGAGGCGGACGGCTGGGGCGGGAGCGTGCGGGCCGCGGGGCGCCGCTGCGGAGCTGCCTCGGGAGCCGGTGCCGGGGCTGTAGGGCGAGCGACCCCTCCCTGCGCCCGCACGCGCCGGGCCGCGGCGGGAAGGGCCGAGGCGCTGGGCTCCGGCAGCGGGGCCGCGTGCGCAGCAGCGCAGCCCTTGTCCTGAGCGCCGACCGTGAGCACGTGCCCCGGGGCCCGCAGCCTCTCCGGAGGCGCCGGGGGTCTCACCAGGGGCGCCGAGTCCGGGACGTTTACGGTCGGAGCAGGCGGGCGCTTGGCCTTGCGGACAGGCCGCTCCGTGCGTCTGGGCAGGAAGCGTGATGAGGACACGCGGTTCCCGGGGCGCAGGCGGCGCCTCTGCTGTGCCCGCGGGGTGCTGGCTAGGGGCCAGGCCTGGGAGGGGAGGCGCCCGCTGTCCCCGCGGAGCCCGCTGCCGCCCGCCGCGGCCCTCTCTCGGCCTGAGGCGCGGCCGGCCCCGGGGAGCGTGGGCGCCCGTCCTCGGTCCCTGATGCGTGTTCACTTGGCCGGTGCCGTGTCCCGGAGGGGCGGAGCGCGGCTGGTGGCTGTCCTGCTCTGGCTCGGGACACGCCCCGGGCCGCCAGGTCCGCTGCTCGGAGCTGCGCCTGCCTCCGGGGCCCCCAAGCTGCTGGGACCCGCGGCTCCTGTAGCTGCTGGGGCCTGGACTCCGGCTGCGGCGGGGCCTTCCCGCGCGCGGCGCCCTGTGCGCACCGAGGCCCGGCAGCGTTTCCCGCTTGCCAGTGCGAGCCCCCGGCCCCGTGCCTCCCTGGGCCTCCCTGGGGCCGCCAGGGGGCTTGTGTCCTTGTCCGTCCCCCCGGTGCGAGGTCTCTGCGGCTCTGGCGTCAGCCCGGCCGGGTCGCTCTCCCGCAGCCTGTGGACTTCCTGGCTGGGCGCAGGGGTCTCACCTCGTGCGTCCTGTCCCACCCCGGGCAGCTTTCAGTGTCTGAGCACGTCCGTCGTCTATGCGACTCATTTTGAAGACACAGTGCAGGTGAGGGCGTCTGTGGAGACACACCCCGTGGTTCTTGCAGATTTTCTCTGGGGGGGTCTCTGTCTCTGCTGCTTGCATTTCGATCCTCATTTTGGGGACCCCCCCCCCCGCCAAAAACAATGGACTAATCTGTTGTGCTTGGTATGGGTTTATTTTAAAGAAAACCCACCGTCTGCAGGTGGTTTTTGTCTGGCCCCGTGACAGGGCTTCCGTATGCGGGTACACGCTCTTAGGGACCCCCAGTCCGCGGAAGCACAGCCCGCTGCACGCCGTCCTTGGTTTTCTGCCACTGTGGGTTTGCGTTTTCTAGAATCTTCCGCAAAGGGGATCACGAGGTACACAGTTTTCTGCGTTTAGTCTTTCTCTTAGCAAAGTGCTCCCAGAACCTTCCATGTGGCCGTGCACGTGTGTATTGCATTCCTTGCAGCGGCACCCCATGGCCTGTCTGCAGAGCCCCAGTGATGGGCGCTCTGTGCCCACGGGGAGACGCGTCAGCATGGCCAGCGGTGGGCGCTCTGTGCCCACGGGGAGACGCGTCAGCATGGCCAGCGGTGGGCGCTCTGTGCCCACGGGGAGACGCGTCAGCACGG
>NW_022589763.1:1071682-1097968 GCF_004348235.1 Phoca vitulina
GGCCAGCGGTGGGCGCTCTGTGCCCACGGGGAGACGCGTCAGCACGGCCAGCGGTGGGCGCTCTGTGCCCACGGGGAGACGCGTCCGCATGGCCTGTACGCTGAATGGTTCTCAGCTGGCGGCCGTGTGCAGTGAGTTCACTGCCCGTGCCCCGCGGTGTCTGATGGGCTGGCGAGCCGGCGGGCTGTGGAGCGTGTCCTGATGCTCCCGTCCGCCCCCTGCACTTTCTCCCGGATACGGGCTCTGCTCCGTCCACTCGTGTGCGTCCTCCCTCATGAGGCAGGAGCGCAGTGTGTCAGGGTCCCGGCTGGCGCTGTGGCAGGAGGTCCCCCGGGCCGCTGTTGGCCTCTCTACCTCTTGCTGTGTCTCGTTCAAACCCGAACTTTCTGTGTCAGCGAAAGCCACCCGTTCTTTTCTTTGTGTCTGCGAGTTCGTTAGCAAGACCCTCCCTCAAAAGGTTCTGAGAACCCTGTCAGTGTGCATCTCCCCGTGTCCAGTTGCTTGGATTCAGCCGAAACCTGTTTTGGGGGATAAAGCATTAAAATGACCGCTCTCCTGAGCATGCTCCGATACCCGCCTCCTGCCCCCGGCTTAGCACTCCCACTTGGCCGCGGCCTGAGCGCTCAGCCGCGGCGCGCCGCCCGTGCTTAACGGAGCCCTTCGTGTATTTTGCTCAGGAAGCAGAAGGAGCTAGAAGAGCTGGAGAGAGAGAGGAAGCGAGAGGAGAAGCTGCGCAAGAGGGAGCAGAAGCAGAGGGACCGCGAGTTCCGCCGGAACCAGAAGAAGCTGGAGAAGCTGCAGGCGGAGGAGCAGAAGAAGCTGCAGGAGAAGATCCGGCTGGAGGAGCGCAAGCTGCTCCTGGCTCAGCGCAACCTGCAGTCCATCCGGCTCGTCGCCGAGCTGCTGAGCAGAGCCAAGGTACGGCGGGCGGGCGCGCGTGCTCTCGTCCGGCAGCCCGGGCTGCGCCGTCTCCCGCTGCGGCCGCTGTCTGCGCGTCTCTGACACGTGCGGCCAGCGTCCCCGCCCCCGTCCCACAGCTGGTCGCAGCCACGGGCGAGAACGAGCGTTAGGACCGACGGGCGCGCTGTCAGCTGGTAGTGTGTGTGGCCTTCCTGCCTCGCTCCAGGTTCTAGGATGTGCTGTTGTCTCGCGGAGCTGGGAGAACTCGGACTTAGCGTAGCGTGTGTTCACACCTGCCAGGCACGGTCCCGAGAGCCTTCAGGGAGCTGGGGCGCAGGGTCCCCATTTGCCCCGGAGCGAGGGAGTGGCCGAGCTCACTGAGGGTCCCCTGGCCCCCGTGGCTCTCTTCCCGCCGCAGATGGCTCTGCCTAGGGCCGTCGGCACGGTGGGCTTTGTGCCGACCCCGCCAGCCAGCAGCCAGGGGCGGCGGGAGGGCAAGGGCTGAGCCTGCTGATAGAGAGGGGCCCTGCGGCGTCCCTGGGACCTCAGGGTGCACTGTGCAGCCTGGCTGGGCCACGTTCCTCCTCCGCAGCCGTGGACCTGACAGGTCTCAGCCGGTGCTGTACGGATGAGCGCCTCAGTGCTGAGAGCCTCCTCGTTCCTCCCACCCGCTCCTTCCGGAGGCCCGACGGTAACTCCT
This sequence comes from Phoca vitulina, assembly GCF_004348235.1. Lineage (NCBI taxonomy): Eukaryota > Metazoa > Chordata > Mammalia > Carnivora > Phocidae > Phoca > Phoca vitulina. Next base: position 1,073,283 of record NW_022589763.1, read on the forward strand.
GCGAGCCGGGGGCCGGGGACACACGGGGACCTCGCCCGGCACTCCTTGTGCTTGGGCAGGCCGCGTGCCCCCGCGGAGTCAGGCGCGGGGCGACCCCATAACCTGTTGTCTAATTACAGTTGTGATAAGTCCCCGGGAAGGAGACTGGCAGGCGCGCTGAGACGTGGCAGCTCAGCTCTTGTTTCATGGTGAATATTGAAGACGCTAACCCAGCCTAGGCCCCGCACGTCCCGCGGCGGCCACGGCAGCGTATGTCCGCCTCGTAATCTCAGCTCCCTGTTGCTGGTGACCGCTTGCGACCTCACGGCAGGCCCCATGTGCGCCTCGGAGGGGCCAGGCCCCACCCGAAATGCCCGCCCCGGGGCTGTGCCACGTAGCTCGGCCACGGGGTTTCCTGCTCGCTCGGACGCATGACGGCCCGGGCGTGGTAGGGACGGGCGGGCCGCACTCCGGCCAGAGCGTCCACTCGGTACCCCCCACGCCTCGGGGCACCTGCAGACCCAGCGCCTACCCGGAGCGTACAGGGGGCACGGAGGTACATGGCTGCGCCTTCCCCTTTGTGCTGCAGGCAGTGAAACTGCAGGAGCAGGAGCGGAAGGAGGAGACGCTGCGGGTGCAGCAGCTGGAGGAGAGGCGGCGGCTGCAGGAGGCCGAGCTGCGGCGCGTGGAGGAGGAGAAGGAGCGGGCCCTGGGGCTGCAGCGCAAGGAGAGGGAGCTGCGGGAGCGCCTGCTGAGCATCCTGCTGAGCAAGAGGGCCGACGACCCGCACACGCAGGATGAGCTCGGCGTCTCCCACGCGGACCTGCTGCAGCCGGTGCTGGATATCCTGCAGACCGTGTCGGCCAGCTGCGTGGGCGCCGCCTCCCTGCATCCCCTTGTGGGCCAGCCCCCCCCCAGCACCCTGAAGGAGACCCCGCCCCGGCCGGAGACCGACAGCACGCCGAAAAGTGTGAACGGGAGCGTGGCCGAGGGGGCCCAGTGCAAGGAAAGCCTGAGTTCTCGCCTCGCCACCGCAGGTGACAGCTCCCCTGACAAGAGGTGCCCCAGTGTCCTCTCCTGCATTCCTGACAACAACCAGCAGCCCAAGGGCTTGCCCGCCGCCGCCGCCGCCGCCGCCTGTGAGCAGAGCGCGCCCAAAAAGGACATCCGTTCTGAGCAAGACAAGTGCAACCGCGAGCCCAGCGGGGGCCGAGGCCGGGCCAGCGGGGGCCGGGGGGAGGACGACAGACACAAGCGAGAGAGGAGCCGGCCGCGGCGGGCTGGCAGTCGGGAGGACGGGAGGCAGGGACGGAAGGAGCGGCGGCAGCACAAGAAGCACTCACGCCAGGACGACAGCCCTCAGCGGCGGAGCGTGAGCCCCGACCACAGCCGGTCCCGGAGATCCCACAGCAGAGAGCGGTCCAGCCGGAGGGAGAGGAGCCGAGACCGCAGGGGCGGCTCGGGCAGGAAGCGTAGCCACCATGGCCACGGTGACCGAGACAGGTCACGCTCAGGGTCCCCCAGCCGGCACCGCAGCGCCTGGAACAGGTAATGCAGGGCGTCCCCCCACGCGGCCGCCCAGCGAAGACCAGGACCCGTGGGCTCCTGGCTCCTCTTCTGCCCAGCCTCCGCAGAGCACACCGCCAAGGAGCCACCCACGCAGGAGGGCCACGCGTGACGATTCTCCCTTCGTTAACATCTGGCGGCCTTTCTGTTCCGAACGTGTAGTCCTCAATCGCTAGCTTTAGTTTTCCCTTAAAACCGTTGATCAGATAGCTTTAATGTCACCAATTCTCTTTGAATCAGGAAAAACGCACTGGCCGGCAGTGGTGAGAAGTGCGTAGCCACCACGTACATGCAGGCGGAGCAGCATTTCTGTCCCTTTTAGGGACACCCCCACGTATGCTGACTTCACGGGAGGCACGTTGCACGTCGGGGACGGATTGTCAAAATGGACAGCCATGGTCCCACAGGGCCCTGAAAACTTGAAAAAGCCTTGCCCTGGTCGTGTTCTTTTTCCTTTTTCTTTTGTAATTTTAACTGATGATTGGGAAGCGCACTTGGCAGGATGCCAGGAGAACCCAGTGGTTGTGGCACGTTACGTCACGCGTGGAGACAGTGCAAGTCCTTAAGATCGAAACGCAAACATGCTGTCTTCTTAAGGTGTCCGCGCGTGGGGGGTGCTCCAGCGTGGTCTCATGCTCCTCACTTCAGAAACATTCACATTACGAACTGGTGATTATGCATTAAAAAAAAAAGATTGGTTAAAAGCTTTGGTTTCTAGTCAAGGTTAGCGTGTGTGGTTTTTTTAAGAAGCTGTTTTGCTAAATTATTTTTACTTGGAACGTTTCAAACAGATTTAAGGCTAAAAACTTGTTAAATTTTATAATCATTTGCTTCTCCAAGTGAAGCTCAAGAAATACTTAAAAATAGCTGTAATGTTTGCGTTAGGAAAGATGGTGTTTATTCCAGTTTGCATTTTTTGTGAAATAAAATCTTTTTCCAATGAACTAATATTTTCCATACTTTTTTTTGTTTGTTTAAGCTTTTTGGGCTGTGTTACTGAACTGAGCCTAGTTTAGCAGGTTTGAAACTGATAGAAATCACTCGCTTTATTTAGAAGCGCTGATAGGCAACGATGGATTTCACAGTGTGGTTGTTATTGTAAAATAACCCCGTGAAGGAGAATCCTGGGTTCTAAAAGCATTCGATTTGTTTACTGAGCACAAGTTTAGCAAATTCACTAAAGCAGTCTTCTTAAAGCTGAAGAGCCAGTTTTAAAAATGAATTAAGGTAGAAGTGGTTCTTTTCTCACGTAGGGTTGTAGCAGGTAGGAGTCAGCACTCCTGCTGGGACTCCCGACTCCCAACAGTCCCTCCGTCTGTCTGCGTTTAATTAGCATGCAGAGCTTGTCAGCATATGGATGGCTGGCCCTGTGCCTCCTCCGTCCCAGCTCACTTCACTGTCACAAACCAAGATGGACACAGCAGACTCGCATCTTTCTCTGGCGTGGATTTTGTCTTTTCTGTCACCTGCTGAGGCGAGGGTGCAAGATGTGCTCAGACACCCAGGCATTGGAAACGCTTCTCAGAAATCCTGTCAGGGCCCCTGTAGCCCAGCGCTGAACGTTAGCCCCATCACTGGCTCAGAACGTCCTGGGACCAGGTGTTGGGAAGTCTGTGAGGTCAGGGGGAGGTCTCTGGGGCATGGGGAGATCTCTGCCTGAGCTCAGGGAGGTGGGTTTCTGTGACTAATGTTTTCCAGGCAGAGGTCTGTATAATGGGAACAAACATGGTGTGTTCAAGGGTCAGGGAGTCAGTGTGGCTTGGGAGGTGTCAGCATGGAAGAGCTGACAGGAGACATAAGCACAGACCAGGTCACTTCCAACCTGGAAAGGACAGGTAGGAGGGCTTTAAACTGGTCGTGAGGTGATAGGAGAGAGCAAGGATGAGGGAGGAGGGGGCTTGTGGCAACAGGTGTCAGCCTGGAATAAGCTGGTGCATTGGGCAAGAGGTTAGGGAGAAAGGGGAGGGGAGGGGTAACTAGGGCCTTCAGGAGGCACGGGATATATATGTGGCTGGGGCGGGGGGGGGGGGCAGTGGCAGGAGGGGAGGGCCCTAGGAAAGCTGGAGAATGCTGGCCCTGGACCTCCAGGATGGGGTGTCACCGGGGGAAGACACTCAGGAATCTGAATTTTGAATACCCACCTCCACTGGTCTTCATGTACATTCAACCCCTGAGCTACAAGGAAGGTGGAGTGGTCACAGTGCTGTCCAGGCGGTTCCACCCTCACTGCCCTGGGCCTGCTGGGTCTGTCAGTTATTGAACGTAGGGTGGTGCTGACATCTCCAGCCATGATAGTGGTTGCAGCGCTTTCTCCTTGCTGTCCTGTCAGGTTTTGCCTTTTGTATTTTGACTCTTTGTTACTGGGCGCATAAAAGTTAAGGATGATCCTGTTTTGGGAGAACTGTTTCCTTGGTCATTTGTGACACCCCTTTTTACTCTTCGTAATTTTCCTTGTTCTGAAGTCTCTTTGGTGGCAAACGGGGAACAAAGGACTGTGTTGGGAAGAGGGGTCCATTATGGTTTATGGTGGAGTCCTAGCCATATACACATACACAACGTCACAGGGTGTTAGGAGGAAAAGGGTCGTGGCTTGAGGCATGAGTGTGCCCCATGGGCCGGGTTCTGCACTTGACAGCAATGAAGGGCAGAGGTAGTTTGTCGTGACGTAGCAGATAACCTCTGCAGGCCCCAGAGCAACACCATCTCGAATGTGGATCTGCAGTGAGAATGGGGTCACCAGTGATGAGTGGGGTTGACGTGAAGGACAGCGTCTGGGCTCACCTTAGAGTTGGCACCCCTGTCCTCTTGAGGAGTTGGGGTGGGATTTCTACCAGTATTTCCACTTACGTCCTAAGAAATCTGCTTTCTGTAGGTGTCTTTAGCCGCCGATAATGGCTTGTAAGTGGGAGTGGAGATCAATCGAAACACATGTGTCACCGGTTAGATTTTATCCTTGTAAACGTACGTTTGCACGTTCTTCTCGTTGTGAGGCTATTATGTTTCCCACCGGGGTGAGCTAGGAATAGAGAACACATCCTGAAAGAATGGGATATTTGAACCTCAGAAGCGTCCTACACGTAACCTGTTAGGCAAGGAGGGAGGTCGGTGTCTCCGTGTGTCTCTGGGTCTCTCTGGGTCTCTGTCATTGACAGCGTTCTGCCCTGAGCCTCTTTTTGGGTGACCGCCGTCATTATGTCATTGTGGGGACCGCCCCCTGATCTGTTGTGGTTCTACCTGGCTGGGCTTTGACAAAAGGACAGTCTGCTTACTCTGAAACCAGGGGTGCTTAGTCTGAAACCAGGGGCGACGGAGTAGATCCTGGTTCGCTCCCTCTTCGGGTGAGTGAGCTTCTGTGGGCGTGCTGGGCCGTCGATGCCCCCGTGTCTGCAGTTGCGACCCCGGCCTGCCTCCCCCCCCAACCCATTTGCCAAGAAACTCCCCCGTACCGAGTGCGCGCTGCGTCACCCTGATCTGAAGCTGTTGGTACGGACTGATGCTTGATTGATGCCAGGGGTCACTGGTGGGGCCGCCGTTTTCCTTGGCCACGCCCTGAGGGAGGAACAGGGCAGGGATGTTCTCTAGACCTGAGGGCATCAGGGGTCACCGGGGTGGGGGGATCAGGGACCCATTCTGAAGAGCACAACCAGTTTCTTTAAAATGTTTACTCTCCGCTTGTGTTTTTGGGAAAACAGGTAAAATGCATGTTTGGGAAAAGGTTTGCTGCTATAAGCTGTGTGCAGGGGTGTCTGGAAGGGTCCTGCCTCAGGACGGGGCCTGGTTTCAGGTCTGCAGGTGCCCTGGGACCACCTGGGGGTGAGCTTACGGTGCAGGCTTCCCCTGGGCAGGTCTGGGGTCCAGGCAGCGGCCCTCTCCCCCCCAGCCCCCTGCAGGAGGCTCCCTGCTTCCGCCCCGGGGGTACGCTGCATTCCTCAGCTGTGTACCGTCACTGCCCGCCCCCGCACCCCTCGCTCACCTCTCCCTGCTTCCTTTGGGGCTGGGGAAGTACAGGCGAACCCAGGCTGGGGGGCTGCCCCACTGCCCAGGTGCACACGGGGAAGCCTGAGGTCCCACTTCCTCCTCCAGGCGGCCCCTCTGCACCCGAGGAGACCACAGCCTCAGGCCCCTGCGGTCAGCGTGCTGTGCACACAGGCCGCCATCTGCATCCTGCACAGCGTGGACGCCTCCCCACAGCCCCCTTCCTGCCCAGCTCCTGTCCACACCCTTGCAGGGGGCCGACCCTGCTGCCGTCCCTGTCTGGCATGGCCCCCGGGCTCACATCGCCCCCCACCGCTCCCGCACAATGGCCAGTGCCTGGCTGCGTGTCTGTGTCCCCCTGAAGTTCATAGCTGAATCCTGATCCCCAAGGCGGTGGGATTAGCAGGTGGGGCCTTGGGGAGGGGATCTGCTCATGAGCGTGCGGCCCCCACGAGCAGGATTAGCGTCCTTACGAGACCCCAGAGAACCCCCTGGCCTTTCCACTGTGAGGACACGGAATAGACAGCCATCCGTGATCCAGGAAGTGGGTCCTCACCGGACCCCGAGTTCGCCAGCATCTGGGCCTCGGACGGTCATGCCCCGGAACCGTGAGAAATGCACGGGTTGTTCGTAAGCCCCCAGCCTCTGGCATTTCTATTGCAGCTGCCGCCGCCGAGACACCAGGTGACCGCCAAGTTGCTCGGGCGGGCGCCCATCTGGGGCTGAAGGCTGCGTGCTGCCCCTGCACCTGGCCTCACTCCTGTCCGTCCCTCGGCCCCTCGCTCCCTGACACTGGAGTGTTCTGGGCTCCACCTTTCCCCGCAGGAGCACCCCTGGCGATACCCCGGGCCAGGCTCTGTGGGTGCCACGTGGACGCCGACCCTTCCAAACCCAGGTGTGGACCCGGACCTGGGCGTGTTGTGGTCCATGTGCCCACTGGCACGGGCCCAGCACCTGTGCCATCACATCCTGTCAGGGACGCTGCAGGGGTGAAGGGGGAGCCGTGCGGACCATCCCGGGACGTGCCAAGGGGGTCCCTGCTGGCAACACTCCACTGGGCTCTGTCTCTGGCGCGTCTGCACGGTACCCTGCAGGGCTGGGACCCCTCCAGCCACCCTCCTCTTCCTCCTCCTGCTCACTCCCTCTGCCCTCCGGCTGCGCCTTTGCTCTTCTCTGAACAGGTCACACACGCTGCTGCCCCAGGGCCTCTGCTCTTCTCTGAACAGGTCCTGCTGCCCCGGGGCCTTTGCTCTTCTCTGAACAGGTCCTGCTGCCCCAGCGCCTTTGCATCTGCCCCTGCTCCTTTGCTCTTCTCTGAACAGGTCACACATGCCGCTGCCCCAGGGCCTTTGCTCTTCTCTGAACAGGTCACACACGCTGCTGCCCCAGGGCCTTTGCACCTGCCCCTGCTCCTTTGCTCTTCTCTGAACAGGTCACACATGCCACTGCCCTGGGGCCTTTGCTCTTCTCTGAACAGGTCACACATGCCGCTGCCCCAGGGCCTTTGCTCTTCTCTGAACAGGTCACACATGCCGCTGCTCTGGGGCCTTTGCTCTTCTCTGAACAGGTCACACACGCCGCTGCCCCAGGGCCTTTGCACCTGCCCCAGCTCCTTTGCTCTTCTCTGAACAAGTCACACATGCCAGTGCCCCAGGGCCTTTGCATCTGCCCCTGCTCCTTTGCTCTTCTCTGAACAAGTCACACATGCCAGTGCCCCAGGGCCTTTGCATCTGCCCCTGCTCCTTTGCTCTTCTCTGAACAGGTCACACATGCCGCTGCCCTGGGGCCTTTGCTCTTCTCTGAACAGGTCACACATGCTGCTGCCCTGGGGCCTTTGCTCTTCTCTGAACAGGTCACACACGCCGCTGCCCCAGGGCCTTTGCACCTGCCCCTGCTCCTTTGCTCTTCTCTGAACAAGTCACACACGCCGCTGCCCCAGGGCCTTTGCTCTTGTCTGAACGGGTCACACACGCCACTGCCCCAGGGCCTTTGCACCTGCCCCTGCTCCTTTGCTCTTCTCTGAACAGGTCACATGCGCTGCGGCCCCAGGGCCTTTGCACCTGCTGTCCCTCTTCCTGGTCTGCTCTTCCCTTGGTCAGCTGCTCCCCTTGGCACTCAAATGTTCAGGGCCTCCCCGACCACTCTGTTAGAAAATCGCACCCCCTCCCCAAGCCCAGCTCCCCTCCTCCCCTTCTCTTCACACCACACGTTATGACCCTCTGACATGGGCATTTTAACCTCTTTCTTTGCCCACTGACGATTTGTCTTGTTTAAGACATAAATCCCAAGAGACGGGTTCTTTCTCCTCCCCACCAGGATCTGGATTGCCGGGGATGGGCAGGCTCATGGTGGCGGCTCAGTGCGTGTCTCCTGATCAGGAAAGAGGAGAAAGCACAAATTCTGCAGCCAGTCGTCACCCACAGTGCTGCTTTCTGCAGACATGGCTATCCTCAGTTTCTATGATTGACTGTGCTTAACCGGTGTCAGGACTCTGTGTGCGGCCTCCGTCTTTGGGAAGGTGAACGTTTCCCCAGCTCAGATGCACACGGCCCTCCAGCCAAGTGGAGCTGCTTCTGCCTCCTCTCTGCCCGCAGCATGTTCTGCTCACTCATCCCATCTGCAGAGACCCTTCTCCCCAAGAACACCCCTTCCCGAGGGTCCAGGAATGTTATGGGGACGTCATTTAACCCAGGACTACATCCCGATTTCCGTGACGGTCAACTATAAAATCAAGCAGTAAATGTGCATTTTAGAATTGATGCAATCAGCCACGTAATGTCTAGGTCACCTTTGTGCCAACCCACTGGGCATGTGCTTTCCTGCTTTGTATGCACAGTAGAGTCACCGGGAGGGTGCACGAGATCCCGAAGCCTGACGGCCTGATTTAGGGTGTCCGGGCTGACACAGGTGCAGGTCTGTGAACACCTGCTCCCCTGATGGCAACCGCGTGCTACTAAGGTCCACGGTTTTGCAAGCTAAGGGTCACCTTCCCCCGTCTGTTTCCCCACATCGCATTGTGGGACCCAGGCCTCGAGAAATGAGCCCAACTTGAGGGTAGCTCTCGTGAACCGTCAACTTGCCAACGTGTGAACCTTCTCAAACTCACCCATGTGCGTCTCAGGCGTTTTCTCTAGAAGCGCGAGGGATTGGCGGGTGGAGCCTGGCGGACTCAGCCGTCCCTCCCGCGGGAGCTGTGCCATGAACTGTTCTCTCTGCAAACAGGTGGGTCTGCATCACTTCAATATCCTTCGTGGCTGTCAGGCCGGCCTGGCGGTGTTCATCGTCTCCACACATTTGTGCTTCTGTCTGTGTGATCGATTTTCACCATGTGAGCGGCTGTCTGTGAGGGCAGCAGGGGCTGCTCCCCCAGCTCCGCATGCTCAGAAGTGGGGGAGGCACTGGGGTCTCCTGGTCTACCCCGCACGGGTGTGTCCTCGTCCCCTGTGGACATGGGGACCGCAGGATACAGGCAGGTGGACCACGCGTCAGGCGGTGCGTTCTGATCAAGCCCGTCGGTGTGCTCATTGGAAGCCCGTTCCATTTTCTCGTTCGGAGGTTTCCATGGATGCTTTTCTCCTTAGCAGTAGCCTCCATGGGGGAGGCCATGCATGTGTGAAGGCAAGGGGTGTATGATAAATCACTGAGTTTTCCCTTCACATTTCCTGGGAACCTCAAACTGTTGTTAAGAGAAAGTCTTGGGGTGCCTGAGTGGCTCAGTCGGTTGAGCATCCGACTCTTGGTTTCGGCTCAGGTCGTGATCTCAGGGTCACGAGATTGTGACATTGATCCCCGTGTTGGGCCCCACAGGCAGCAGGGAGTCTGCTTGAAGATTCTCTCCTTCTGCCGCTCCCCCCAATATGCACACTCGTGCTCTCTCTCAAAATAAATAAATCCTTAAAAAAATAAAAATAAAGTGTTTCAAAAAATACCTTTATTGAGATACACTGCGCATACCATAACGTCCACCCATGAGAAGGGTACCGTGCAGCGTCTTCGGGTATAGTCACATGCATAACCATCACCACGCACAAACCTGAGAACGTTTTTGCCTCCCCCCAAAAGAAACCCATTAGCTGGATTCGTTTTTGAACAACTCCTGTCCGCGCAAATCCTTTTCTGTTTTCCGCCTGCCTGGTGGGAATTGCTTCTGTCAAGATGGCATCTGACTTCTTCTGGCAAGAAACGAGGACTGTTCAGGGGTTGGTGGGCCAGCATGGATGCCATGCCAGTGGTTGGCGATGTACAAAGGGATAGCCGCTGTCCATTTCCAGCCGCTCTAGCATTGGAGTCCTTTGTTTGCTCGTGTTCAGGACTCCGCTTCTGAAAGGGGAGGACGTCAGCACTGACCTTGAATTTTAGGCATTAGTCTTCAGCCCTTCTCAGCCCTCAATCTCATTAGTAAAGTAATCGCCTTAACAGAAGATCCCGGGGAGATCCTACCCACTGGGATGGGGTGTCCTGTCTGAGAAGGGCTACTTGCACTTTAATCAAACAAATGCGAGCCTTGGCAGGTCATTTTGTTCCTCCTGTGAGCCCCCTCCCGCACCCAAGGGTCGTTCGCCATCTTACCTCCAGCTTCTGTGCAAGCACATCTCAGTCTCTGTCGTATTGCACGTCGCCCACCCAACCACAGGACAAGCCCAGCTTCTTGCCACGATGGCATTGAGCGCACCCTTGGAGCCTTCCCTGCACCCCCAGACAGGCGATGCTGCCCCCAAAATGGGGCACGGGCTAGGCATGGTGAGCTGATGCTGAGCTCAGGCTTGCAGGGGTGTGGGGAGGAGGAAGGCTGAGGCCGCAGGACGGCCTCTAGCTGCCATCTGGGCTTTGCTTGTAAAGCCAAGCATCAGAAAGGTCACGAGAGACACGTGAGGCACATTCCAGGCAGTGCCAGTCCACGGCTCAGGCAAGGAAGAGGCAGGACAAACAAAAACTGAAAATGAGTTGATGAGAGTAGATTCAGGTATGTGATCTTTTAATATAAATATCAAATGGTTTCGCATGGCTTATCAAGTAAATTGTGCAATTTCCGCTTTTTGAAAGACTGCCTTTATGTCTCCAAAACAAAGCCAGTTGGACTGGAGCTTCAAATCTATTAAACCATAGGACAGGTACCCGGCCAAGCGGTAGCAGAACGTGGGCATGTAATAAAAGTCAAAATAAATGAATAAGATACATAAGTAAATAAGTAAGTACATAAATACGTGAATAATCACAAGAGACATAGGTAGATCAAAGATGGCTGCAAGCCTACCCAATGTCGGTTTTCCTCCTCTCCCTTACTCTTCGAATTAGAAAGCAAGAAGCCGAATTTTAATTATATGCGGGCATTTTAATTACCCACACGGAAATCACAAGACACCTGGAAATGTCAGCTTACTCATCGAGATTGCAGGACATAGAACGGTGTACAAGAGCCCGCGGCGTCTCTACACGTCAGCAGTGAGTCCTTAGAAGGTGTCCCAGTATAGACACCAGCATCCAGAAGAGCGGAGCAATGGCTCACATCCACGCATGGAATCTCGTAGGGCTGGGCTGTCCATTCAGGGTCATCCATCGAAATACCAGGGAGAGTTTTCAGTGAACTAAAGTTGTCCCCCCCACCCCTCACCCAGCGCCCCTCAGTGCTGCCACCGTGCTTGCTACCCGCCAGGACATCCCCAGGATGCACGTCTCCATCTGTCTGCGTGAAGCCTCCTGGATTTACATCTCTGGCCTGGAAATCTTGGCTCTGGGATGATAATGTTCCCTGCACAAAATCGCTTGCTTTAATAGACAACAGCCGCATGTGACTCCCAAGGGGCAGTGCCTGGGTGGCACAGGGGCTCCTGTCGGGTGAGATCCGCGAGGAGGGGAGGTCTAGCTCGATGGTCCTGGAGGGAGGGGAGTGAGGACAGGCTGTTGCTCTTCTCTTCTCTCTCTGGGAGCCCATTGCCCGTATGTGGCCTCCGCCGTCTGTCACCTTAGCTATTGCTGATGTCCCAAGCACAGACAGACAGCATGCAGAGGAGAAAAGGAATCATGTGGCCTTGTTTTAGAGGCCACTTTTGAGTGACACCCCTCACTAAAGTCCCTACCGCACATTTTTAGCTGTGGCAAGACATGCGATTGAAAGTAGTTTCAGAGTCCAAATCCATGGAATGGTTTCAGGGGCATTTGCTGGCTGTGGAAACAAAGAAGGACATGCCTTCAGACAGTGTTTTAAAGATCCTGAGCCCTGGATGACAGCTGAGCCCACCCCCTGTCTACTGTGGGTTAAATGGTGGCCCCCCAAAAGATATGTCCATGTCCTAACCCCTACAACCTCAGGCTGGGAACTCATTCAGAAATAGGGTCTTTGCAAGTGTGAGTAAGTGAAGGATCTGAGATGAGCTCATCCTGGACAAGGGTGGCCCTAAATCCAATGACAGGTGTGCTTACAAGACACAGAAGAGGAGACACAGAGGAGAAGCCACATGAAGACCGAGGCAGAGATGGGAGGGATGCGGCCACCAGCCCAGGGATGCCTGGAGCCTCAGGAGCTGGAAGAGGCAGGAAGGACCCTCCCCAGGAACCTCAGGAGAGAGCATAGCTCTGTGCCACCTGGATCTCAGCAGCCCTGCCCCGCCTGGATCTCAGACTTCTAGAAGGTCTCCAGAGCTGGGACAGGATAATTCCCTTCGTTTTAGGCATACGGGTTTTGTTATGGCAGCCCTAAAAGATTAATTATGCCCCCTTTGTCTCCCCATGTAAAGGGGACTAGAGACTCTTCAATGCATGAAATGAGTAATCGATGCTAGTGATTAGCAAGCATACTGGTTTTGGATGCGTTCCATAGCTGATGGTGTAAGGGAGGGAGGTGACAGATGCAGGCTATTTTAGGGCTGTGCGCACAGCAGGAACAGAAGGAGTGAGCAGAAAGCCAGCGAGTACCTTTAAGCTTTGTCATCCCCTTAATAGGGCTAATAGGATTTTCTACAGTGATCGGCCTTTGGCTCACCCTGGGCCTCCAGCAAAGAGCTCTGGCAGCACCGAGTGGCTGGCCGCCGCACCACTTGCTAACAGACACACACACCCTGCAGCTGGGACAACCAGGGGCTCTCAAGGCCAGCCTGGCGTGGGACAAAGATGACTTCCCCCGAGGAACAGGCGTACCGTCTGCTGACTGAATACTCAAATGGGTTCATGGTCTCCCAGGTAGGAGCGTGGGGAGAACATTCCACCGAGCACTCTTGGATGCCGTTGGTGGGAGCTGGGCGAGGGCAATGGGGAGTGACAGCTTAATGGGTACAGAGTGTCCTTTAGGGGTGGGATGTCCTGGAACTATGGGCAGGTGTCCGGGCAGAGGCTTGGCCCCTGGGGTGCGGGGCAACATTTATCAAAAGACAGGGATCGAAATACTGAAAACATTCTGTGATAGGGCAATATAGGAGCTCGTCCATTAACACACTAAAAAGCAAGGTGATGCATTTAAACTAGAGGTGAGTCTGGGGGTCCATCCACAACGTAGCACGCATCAGTATCTCATCCCTTCTTCTGACTGAGTACATATTATCCTGGGTGGAAATGGGAGACACAGAGGCCATGTGGTGTGTGATTCCATTTATATGAAACATCCAGAATATGCAAATCCATAGAAACAGAAAGCAGAGTGGTGGTCGCCGGGAACTGGAGAGGGACTGCCAATGGGGACGGGCTCTCCTTTTGGGGGGATGAGAATGTTTTGGAATCAGACAGAGCTGGTGGTTGCACAACGCAGTGAATGTGCCAAACGCCCCTGAGTTATTTCGTTTACAGTGGTTAATGCCGAATCTCCTGCTATGCGAATTTTACTTCTGTAAAACAGTAGAGGCAAGTTATAATTAGATTTTATATATATATATATTTTGTATATTCCTTCATTTATTTCTTTTGTTAAATTTTTTTCAAAAATTTTTATTTAAATTCAACTTAGTTAACATAGAGTGTATTATTAGTTTCAGGGGTAGAATTTAATGATTCATCACTTGCATTTCACACTCAGTGCTCATCACATCACGTGACCTCCTTCATGCCCATCACCCAGTTACCCCATTCCCCACCCACCTCCCCTCCAGCAACCCTCAGTTGTTTCCTAGAGTTAACAGTCGCTTATGGTTTGTCTCCCTCTCTGACTTCACCTTATTTTATTTTTCCTTCCCTTCCCTTATGTTCATCTGTTTTGTTTCTTAAATTCCACACAGGAGTGAAATCATACAGTATTTGTCTTTTTCTGACTGACTTACTTCACTTAGCATAATACCCTCTAGTTCCATCCACGTCGTTGCAAATGGTGGGTATTCATCCTTTCTGATGGCTGAGTAGTATTCCATTGTATATATGGACCACATCTTCTTTATCCATTTGTCTGTTGAAGGGCATCTCCACTCCTTCCGTAGCTTGGCTATTGTGGACATTGCTGCTATGAACATTGGGGTGCAGGTGCCCCTTCAGATCACTACATTTGTATTTTTGGGGTAAATGCCCAGTAGTGCAATTGCTGAGTCGTAGGGTAGCTCTATTTTTAACGTCTTGAGGAACCTCCATACTGTTTTCCAGAGTGGCTGCACCAGTTTGCATTAGATTTTATATTTTAAAGCTCCATCGGTGTCAGGGCTGTGGGATGAGGATATTAGCAGTGGGGGGTGGTCTTTGGTGGGACGCACACATGCTGTGCTGGAAATCTCTGGGGTCCAGGTGCTGAACATGTCCATGTGGACAGTTGTGTGGATGCAGAGGGCAGGAAAGCATTCACAGCTGCTGTGCAGGGGAACGGTGGACTTCTCTCATGGGATGGTGGGGTTCTCCCCGGCTTTTTGCAGTGAAACTCTAATTTTGAGAACACACAGCTTCACCAGGTAGTGGCTGAGCATCCGCGAGGCAGAAAGATACCCAAGGACGGCAGTCGCTGGGGCGGAGGGTCTGGGGCTGCAAGATTGGGGTGATGTGTGCAGCCAGTCGAGTCCAGACCCACTGGACCATGGTGCCGTTCATCTGCCGTGTGCGTCCTGGTTGTATTTCAAGTGCCCTGTGGCAGATATCGTGAGACACGAAGATGTCTTGGCTTCCCTCGGTCACTGACTCGCAGGTATCGTAATACTACGGTGCTTTGCGCTTGATTCACAATCGAAGAGGGTGTTGACTTTGGGTGGAGGTCACTGAATATTGAAGCAGAATGTCTTCCCCAACCGAGCTCACGGATCCCCCCAGATTCGGTCTGTAGACCCCCAAGGGTTAAGAATTCCTATTGTAGAGCCTTTGAGATACGGAAAAGGAGCATCCTTCTACAAAATAATCATCATAATTTGCTGTGTTTCTGTTGCTTGAAGATGTGACTGACTTGTGCTTGCAAGATGTTTCCTGGCCAGCTGGGGCTGTTTGCTCCTCGCTCACACTGGTGTTGGGCGGGTTATAAATCTTGGGAGGAAAATCCCATTCAGTACACGTGATGATATGTTACCTAGTTGTCACGAGTTTAATAGAAGAAGATGGAACACAACCTTCACAGAATAAAACTTAATATGACCTTGACAGAATAATACTTAATACGACCTTGATACAATAAAACCTAGTATGACCTTGATAGAAGAATCTTAATAGGATCTTGATAGAATAAAACGTAATACAATCTTGATAGAATTATACTTAATACAACCTTGATAGCATAATACTCAATATGACTTTGATACAATAAAACCTAATATGACCTTGATAGAATAAAACTTAATATGACCTTGATACAATGACTTAATAAAATCTAAATACAGTAGGAGTTCACACAACCTTAGTACAAGATGTCATATAGTCATAACAGGAGTTAATGCAACCTTAGCAGTGTAAGAAATAATACACCTTTAACCGAGCAAGAGTTAATACCATCTTGATAGAATAAGGCTTGAAACAGCCCGAGTTAAGCAGTTTGTGCACCGTTAATAGAAGAAAAGTTCATACGACATTAATAGTACGAGATAATACAACCTTCATAGAATAACAAGGAATGGAACCCTAACAAGAGCTGATACAATCTTAATAGAATAAGAGTTTGTGTTCCCCTCACAGAACGCAAAAGGAAACAACATTAACAAGACTTAATATGAGCTTAATAGAATTTTATAGATGGAGCGTATAGTTAACCTTGATAGAACTTTACTCCAGGGGTTCTCAAACGGGGACTTTGGCCCCCAGGGGGTACTCGGCAAGGTCTGGGGATATTTTTGGTTGTCATGGCCAGGATGGGGGTGCTCCTGGCGTGGGGTGGGTGCAGACCAGGGACACAGTTGTACACCCTACAGTGCCCAGGATGCCCCACCCCAAAGAGCCATTCAGCCCCAGATGTCAGCTGTGCTGGGGTCTAGAAACCCTGCTTTCATGGAATAAGAGTTAAGAGGACCCTAATCGCAGAATAACTGCGAATGCAGTATCACCCCACCCCCCAACCATGGCCGCGTGCGTGTGTGGTGTAGGGCTTTCCGTGTGCTCAGTGAAAAAGCAAACACCAGCCTACTTACTTCCTCACGTAGGATGGAGACGGGTCTTACTTTTATTCACGTTCATGCACGTATGGGCCCAGTGCTGATCACCGTGTGGACTGAGTGCTGTGGGATGCACCTGGGCTCCAGGACCATCTGTGCACACGGGATGTGAGTGTGTGCGTCCGTCCTGGCCAATATCACTGAGGTCGCCCCAGCCTTGGCACCACCCATCCAAACACTGTGTGCAGGAGGGGAAAAAAATGCATTGACTTATCCATGTTTTATACTTCATGCATTATTTTCAGGCACGACCTGCTAAGTTCTTTAAACAGATAAATGGAAGAAAATAGGTAACACATTTTAAGACACTGACAGTGTAGGGAACACTGACCTCTGAACAGCAACAACAAAACACAGTATATGTATTTCCTTGTTTGCAAAATTAAAACAACCCAGTCCCTGGCTTTGTGCCCCCAGGTAATGGCTGCCAACAGTGAAGAGGCAAAGACTAGGGTCTTGAAAACTCACGTGGGTTTGCAGGTGGCTGTGCTTGTCCCCGTCCCTTTGCTGGTGTTCTCTTTGAGGACCAGAGGTTTCCTTCAGAGGGTGTTTCTTTGTTAGAATGGTTCCCAGGCTGTTTCTTTTTCAGAGTGATGCTGTTCTGGGCAAGATGGGAGGGAGGGGGTTCAATGAAGAGCTTCTAAAGACAGACGGGCTGGGGGGCATGCTGCGTACACCCACATCTGCTCAGCCTCCCCCTTTCTGTGCCAGCAAGCCGGTAAATGGCCCTGTGGAACCCTGCATGTACTCGGCAGCCGCCCCCCAGCCCTGGCCCTCACCATCCCTGGGGACCAACCTGTCCAGTAGATGGCATCACCCTGGACAGCTGGTCAACCCCACAGCACTTGGAGCGGTAGAAACAGGTGCTTCCTGAGTGAACGGGGGAAGCGTATTTCATTTCATTTCGTTCCGTTTTGTTTCTTTTCATTTTATTTTATTTTGTTTTATTTGTTATTTGTTTTATTTATTCTATGCTGTTTAAAATATTTGAATATTCATTTAAATTTTATTTAAACATTTTGTTTTACATTTTAAAAATTAAATTAAAAATTTTAATGAGTTCATTTAATTTGAAAATTTCATTTTTTTCTTTAATTTTTTAAAAATTAAAAAATTATTTTTTGGAAAATTTTATTTTAAATAGACATAACATAAATTTTACTATCTCCACCATTTTTATGTGCACGGCTCAGGGGCATTGAGCACATTCACTGTTGGGCAACCACCCCCCTCCATCCGTCTCCAGAACTTTCCATCTTCCCAACTTGAAGCTCTGTCCCCATCAAACACTAATTCCCCATCACTGGCCCTACCATCTACTCTCTGTCTCTGTGGATGGGACTCCTCTACGGACCCCGTATATGTGGAATCACACAGGATTTGTCCTTCTGTGTCTGGCTTATGTCACTCAGCACCATGTCCTCAAGGTTCATCCACGTCATAGCAGGTGCAGAACATCCTTCCTTTTCAAGGCTGCGTCATATTCCACTGTGTGCATGGACCATACTTTGCTCATCCATTTGTCCGTTGGTGCATGCTTGGTTCTTAAATGTTTTGGGTACTGTAGACAATGCATCCGTGAACATGGGTGTACTAGTATCTCTTCCAGTCTCCACTTTCAGTTCTTTTGGGTCCATATGCAGAAGTGGAATTTCTGGTTTCTATGGCCATTCTATGTTCGATTTTTTAAGGAACTGCCATAGCGTTTTCCATAGCAGTGCAGTGTCCCCCGAAAACGCACCCCTGGCTCCCCATGGTGAGTACGGTTCCTAGGACACTCAAAGCTGGCCCCTTGTTTCCGAGGTCCTGTTTGCCGCCTGTGAGCTGGGCGTGTTTGACCTTCTGGCTGAGGCCCCAGAGCCCCTGGGCGTGGCAGCAGTGGCTGCACGGCTGGGCACCAGCTCCTGTGGGACAGAGCTCCTGCTGGACACCTGTGTGTCCCTGAAGCTGCTTCAGGTGCAAACAAGGAGGGGAAAAGGTAAGCATGTAGACATTATGTAAGTGAATGGGCATGGCTGGGTGTCAATAAAACTTTATTTACAAAGACAAACGGTGGGCCAGGTTTAGCGCCCAGGCTGTACTTAGCTGTCCTCATTCCAGAGAGGTCTACACATGCTGGTGTGCACATTGGTACCCTCATGAAGTATCCAATGAGCAAGGAAAAATGGGGAAAAACATCACATGGGCGTACTTCTCAATCAAACTAAATTTATCCAGCTAAAGGGTTGCCATTCCTTATATTACATTCTTATTTTGGTGTTGAAATGGCTTTTCTCTTATGGAATATGGTGGTGGTAGGTTTTTTTTTTTTATGTCCTTACTTTGCAAAATTCAAAGTGTCAACTCTATGTCACTCATTCTGACCACTTCTAGAATTGTAGATTCATGAAATTGCAAATGTAGAGAGCATTGCTTGAGCTGGAGCTCATGAGAACAGGAGTGCTGGCCTGGCTGTGGCAGCCGTGGTCAGTGGCCTTTGTGCTTGTGGCATCGAGTCATGCACCAGTTGGGGTTCTGGGGTGCAAATGCCAGGGATGGGTTAACTTGAGCATCCTGTGGGGGTTGACAGCTCTCAGGTACCCGGGTGTGGAAATCAAGCAGGTACGAGGGTGCAAGCTATCTGCAACCACCACCAGCCACTCCCTGAGAACAGTCTTTGCACATCACACGTACTGGGGTGGCTGACACTGAGCTTGCACCCCCGGGAGGACACCTCGGTCAGGGGACATTGGGTGCAGGGGGATGCTACCGGAGGTGGCTTCTGGCACGATTATCAGTTGTCCTTTGACCCTGGGGCATTTGGTTGGTGCCAACACCCAGCTGGGGACCACCCCATGCAAAGCAGCGGGGGCTCCGTGGGAAGCAGCGTCCCCAGGAGAGGAGACAGGGAGGTAGGCTCAGGCATGGGACTGGCCATTTGCAGATGCTGCGGGATGGGGTAGCTCACAGCGGGGCATCTGCTCAGAGAGCACCAGGGCTGTTGTGGGCCTGGGTCTGCACATCCTCCCCAGGGCTTTGTTACAATGATGACATTCACCCGGGGTTGGCTGCCTACTGCTTGGCTGAGCGTGGCAGAAAGGCAGCCCCTGCTCCAACAACGTGATTCCAGTTTTGGAGATCGTTGTATCACCAGTAGAGTGTATATCCAAATCAGGTGTTATTTTAAAGCCCAGGGATTGTATTATAGGGTTCCCCATCGGCTCACGTGCCCTTCCCACCTGCTGCACCACACTTTCCAACGGGATTTGCCAAAACAGAATCGAGCAGGTGCGTGAGCCCCCAGCTGTGGCTGCAGGCCTTTTGATGCCCCTAGGCGAGAATCCCCTTTCAGCCCTGATATTGCCGATGCTGGCACCAGCACATGGCAAGGACTTGGAATCTAACTTAGCCTTTTGTGTTCTCTCTGTTTGTTTTCAGCTTTGTATCAAAACACAGAGCTCGCCAGCACCTACCTGGTCAGGGCCAGTCCCAAGTGCCAGGGCAACATGCTGCGGTACCTGGCCAGGACGACATATCTGTGCTGGGGCCACCTGGCCCAGGCCGTGAGGTGGGCGTGGCCTCGATGGCATGGACTGTGCGCCGGGGCTCCCTGGGGGCTGGTTTCAGGGGGTCTGTGCAGCTGAAGTGCCAGGTTCCTTGTAGAATCAAACACGACCCCGCTAGGTGTGGAAATCCAGAGCAGATGTGAGAAACCCCCATAGTCCTGGCTGAAGGAATTCACGAAATGCACATCTGCTCAGTTAAGAGTCCTTGTGCTTCAGTGGTCTCCAGGGAAAGGGCCTGGGCTGAGGAGGCAAAGCGGGGAAGATGGCACACAAGATACTGCCCGAATTATGATGGTTGTGTGCTCCACATCTGCTCTTGCACTCTGCGCTGTGGGTGTCTGGGGCTGGATGACTCTCTGAGGTGGGGCGTCCGCGGCTCTGCAGGGTGTGGAGCAGCGCCTCTGGTCTCCTCCCACCAGCTGCCAGTACAATCTCCCCAGTCGTGATAATAAAAAAATGTCCCCAGACATTGACAAATGCCTCTTGGAGGCAGAATCACCTGCAATTGGAAACCAGTGACAGAGATGTATGGATACATAGATGGGCAGGTAGATAGATATAGGGATGGATGGATGATCATATAGGGATGGCTAGATGGGTGGATGGGTGATGGATGGATGGTTGGATGGATGGACGGATGGATGGATAGATGATTGATAGATATAGGGATGGATGGATGGATATATATGATGGATGAATAGATAGATACATAGATAGATATAGGGATGGATGATAATATAGAGATGGCTAGATGGGTGGATGGATGATGGAAGAATGGATGGACAGGTGGATGGATGGATGGATGGATGGATGGATAGATGATAGATAGATATAGGGATGGATGGATGGATAGATGATTGATAGATATAGGGATGGATGGATGGATAGATATGATGGATGGATAGATAGATAGATACATAGATAGATATAGGGATGGATGGATGATAATATAGGGATGGCTAGATGGGTGGATGGATGGATGGTTGGATGATTGATAGATATAGGGATGGATGGATGGATAGATAGATATAAGGATGGATGGATGATAGTATAGGGATGGTTAGATGGGTGGATGAATGGTTGGATGGATGGATTGGTGGATGGATGGATGAAGGGATGATTGATAGATATAGGGATGGATGGATGGATAGATAGACATGATGGATGGATGGATGGATAGATAGATAGAGGGATGGATGAATGATAATATAGGGATGATAGATGGGTAGATGGATGCATGGATGGTTTGATGGGTGGACAGGTGGATGGATGGATGGATGAATGGATAATTGATAGATACAGGGATGGATGGATGGATAGATAGATATGATGGATGGATAAATAGATATAGATAGATATGATGGATGGATAAATAGATATAGATAGATATGATAGATAGATGATAGATAGATAGATAGATAGATAGATAGATAGATAGATAGATGATAATATAGGGATGGCTAGATGGGTGGATGGATGCATAGATGGTTTGATGGGTAGACAGGTGGATAGATGGATGGATGAATGGATGATTGATAGATATATGGATGATGGATGATAGATAGATAGATAGATACAAGGATGGATGGATGGTTGAATGGACAGGTGGATGGATGGATAGATGGTTGGATGGATGATAGATATAGGGATGGATGATAGCTAGCTAGCTAGCTAGCTAGCTAGCTAGATAGATAGATGGATGATAGTTGAATGGATGGACAGGTAGCCATATGGATGGATGATACATAGATATAGGGATGGATGGATGGATGATAGATAGGTAGATGGATAGGTAGGTAGGTAGATAGATTGATAATAGATGGATATTGATAGATAGGTATTGATAGATATTAATAGGTAATAGATGAATAGATATTGATAGGTACAGATGGATATTGATAGATATTAATAGACATATGTAAATAATAGATATTGATAAATAGGTATAGATAGATGTCAGATACTGATAGGTACTGATAATAGCACAGCAAGGCTTCTCCTGCCCCCGGATGCCGACTGATGAGTCCTGTGGACATCAGTGTCCCCTGACTGCACGTCATTTTCGAGCTTCCTTCACACTGTCTTTAGAACCCGCTCCTTCCTTGCCCACGTGGCAGAGCCAGGCTAGATGTGCAGCCTGCCTCTCTGAACATGTGTGTGTTCCATCCCAAAAGGGGGTCCAAACATGTGGTGACTGAGTCCTGTCCCCTGCTTGTTCTGTCTGTGACGGGAGGTGAGGATGTGTGACCCCACGTGTGCACCAGCTGGTGCTCCCTGAACGTGGCAGATCCTGGGTGACCGCGTCCTGCCTGTTTGCAGGGACGGCAAGAACCAGTATCTGGAGGCGTTTGGGGTTCCCTCTGACGAGCTCTTCAGCGCCATCTACAGGTAACGCCGAGCGCCCACGCGTGCAGGGTGACGCTTCCTTTCCACACACTCGCTGGGCGGAATACATGGGTCCAAACGGAGCAAAACAGAGGGACGTTGATATTTAAAATTAAAAAAAAAAAAAAAAAAAAGACGACAGATTTGTTTGTGTTGGTCAGTGTGCTGAGCAGGCGGGAATCTGTCCTTCCCCACAAGGCGCTCTACGTGAAGCAACAGTGATGTAGAAAAATGAGGAATGGGTTTTGCTTGGGCCAGAGTTACCCAGGTAGTAGGTCAGCTCTACGCACACACTCGGGGCTGCTGTTGGCGTGGGGTCTGGTACCACAGTCCCCAGGTGGCGATGCCCCGATGGCTCGTTGCAGGGTTCCTTGCTGGCCGAGGGCTGGGAAAGGGGAGAAGGACGTGCACGGGGTGTGGAGTCCTCAGGGCTGGTGCCTGTGCTTTGCCCAGTGCCTCCCCTTCCGTCCTGTGCTTTGCCCGTTTCCAAGACCCCTGCTCCGGCCACAGCTTCTCCCCTGATTTGGGTATCCACACGATCTTGACGAGGGTGGTTTCACATGCAGATCTGAGGGCGAGCGGCTGCAGGTCATGCGAGGTCTGCAGGACATCTGGAGCATCAGCGGGAGGCATGTGCTGGCCGCCTTTGACCTGTCCCCGTTCCCGCTCATCTGCGATATTGGTGGTGAGCGTCGGCCCCACGCATGGAGCTGTGTCTTAGGGCTAGGGAGGGAAGACAATGGGGATCCCATTTAGGATCGGGGACAAGGCACCCCGTGGGCGTCCCACAGGCTGTGGGGGTTCCAGCTCCTCCCCGAGCATGGCGCACCCTCTACGGTTCTGACACCGTGCATTGGGGCGGGACCAAGAATCTCTGCTCCCAGGGACGCGGATGCTGCCGAGGCCCGGGCCACGTGGCTGTAGACATTGGCATTGCTCAGCGTGACAAGGGAGGCTTTAGAGGATGGTGGGGTGCAGCCGACACGGAGCTCCTGGAAAGCAGTTAGCAAAGCCATCAAGTCAACCTTGCCACGCTGCCTTCCTGGGGCAGGCAAAGCGCCGTGTGGGGCTGCAGGGATCCGCCAGCTTTTCTGGGCTCTGAGGGTCCTGATGCTAACACGGATGAGGAGGATGCCCACATCTTAAGCATCTCCTGTGGCTGAAGGCTGCGCATGGCATATCCTAGAGCAGACGCAGGAGTACTGGGTGTTGGTCATCTCTGTCCTAAAGGGTGGAAATGTGGGGTTCAGTGGAGGTGGAAGTGGGGGCAGCCAAGTCTAACCCCTGGTCCCTTTCAAGCAAACGCTCTTGCCCTGACCATCCCATGCTGGTCCCATAGAGGAGGCACGGGGAGCATGAACCCCACTAGATGGGGATTCAGGGGCTCCCGACACCATGTTTGCCTGGGTGCATGTTCTGGGGGTGATGCAAGCCCGATGTGGCCCTCCCGACGTGGGCATGTCTCCATCCTTTGAGCAACACAATGGCTCGCTGGTTTGGGCCGAGCTGCCTGGGATGCAGACAGGCTTCAAGGTGCAGCTAAGGGGCCCCCAGTCATTGGTCCCCAGATCTGAGATGCTCAGACCCGTAGCCAACATCAGGGCAACGTCCCCCCACCATCTTGGGCAGCAGGACGCCATGACTGGGAAACTTGATGTGGTTTATTCAAAAGCGGCCCCTGTGCCTGGCTCGCTGTGTGACTTTGGGCATGTTCCGTGGTCTCTCTGTGCCACAGAATCCTCGGGTAATGGGGCAGTCCCCGCATGGGACAGTTGTGGTGCCCAAGTGCGTGTCTGCCTATGAGTCACGCAGAACGGGGCCATAGTGGTCAACGGGTTGGTCCAGCCAGGAAGATTCGTAGATTCAGGTGCTCATAGGTGATGATGGAGCCATGAAGACCTCCATGGGGGGCAGAACCACATCCCCCATGTGGATGCCCCCTGGGGGTCGATGGTGGGCCAAGGTGCATCTGCTCACACCTTCCTGTCCGTCTGTCCTGTTCCATGTCCACTTCCAGGCTGTTCTGGGGCTCTGGCCAAGGAGTGCACCTCTCTGTACCCTGGGTGTCGGGTCACCGTGTTTGACATCCCTGAGGTGGTACAGATGGCCAAGAAGCACTTCTCATTCCTGGAGGAAGCACGGATCAGCTTCTGTGAAGGTGGGTTGTTTCCATGGGCTCTGCGTGTGCACGGAGAATCATAGATGCATCCCCCGGGGGCTCAGGTCTGGCCGAGGATGCACCGCGGGCATGGCTTCCTCCGCCCTGCAGGCAACCACCCTCACCTTAGAATTACTATTGGTGATGCTTGGAAAACAGTGTACAGCTAGATCGTTTTCTTACACTTAGTTCTTTCTTGAGTATTCGGCTGGATTGCAGAGTGTTTCCTCAAAATTTGTGTCCACCCAGAATCTGTGAATGGGGCCTTATTTGGAAACACGGTCTTTGCAGATGTGATGAAGTGAAGGATCTGAGATGAGCTCATCCTGGATCAGGGTGGCTCTAAATCCAAGGACAGGTGTGCTTGTAAGAGGACAGAGGAGGAGACACACACACACAGGAGAAGCCACATGGAGACGGAGCCAGAGATGGGAGGGACGCGGCCACAAACCCAGGGATGCCTGGAGCCCCAGAAACTGGAAGAGGCAGGGAGGACCCTCCCTTAGAGCCTCAGAAGGGAGTATGGCCCTGCCCCACCTGGATCTCAGC
>NW_022589763.1:1097978-1113887 GCF_004348235.1 Phoca vitulina
CCCGCCTGGATCTCAGTGGTCCTGCCCCGCCTGGATCTGAGACTTCTGGTCTCCAGAGCTGGGAGGGGATGAATTCCTGTGGTCTAAGCCCCAGCTGGTGTTGCTTTCCTTACTCAGCCCCCAGGCCGTGCATGCAGGTGTCTAAATCCAAAGCACCAGTGGATGACAGTACATGAACTGGGTTCAAGGGAAGCTCAGGGACATTTGCTGACTCAGAAGATCAGGGAGACTCGGCCATTCTGAGGCTCAGATGCTACCGTCATGGCTGGGGTCGTGCACCTGTAGGGTTGAATACTGTCTTTATGTAACATTCCCAAACTTTGACCATCAGGGATATTTTGGGGCCTTAATGTTCATTTTAAAAACATCACATTAAAATATTATAAATATATATAATATTACATATATATATTTTATAAAAATATAAAATCTTATATTTTAAAATATAAGAAACCTGACCAGGTTTGGGGTCCCTTAAATTTTGCACACATGGAGAGTGTCTGACTCACCTTACTCCTAACCTGGCCTCCGGGAGTCTTTATCACACGTCTTGGAGAGGATGATCGGACTTACTTATGTTCTTCATCTGGAAAATGGGAGAAATACACCGACGTCAGAGGTTGGGGGTTCAGGCGAGAGAGTGGATTACTTTGTTATTACACAGCTGAGCTGGGCTTTTGGTGTCTCTGCCGTTGCTCACGAAGGGAAAGGTGGTGGAAGCTTCCTGTGTGTTCTTCATCTTGGGGTCTGGATTGTCTCCTTCACCTGCTGCGCACAAACAGATGGCCCACCGAATGTGGCCCTCAGGCCAGAGTTTGCCAATCCCTGTCTTTTGTCACTGATGGAAGAAAATCACTTTGGAGAACTCCCCCTTTGCTCTGCCCTATCTCATGGGGGCAAATGTCTGTGGGCCCTGGATTTCCTGGGAGCCTCAGAACAGGGCAGAGTGATGGACTGACGAGTGCAGCATCCAATGCATACTCTTCTCGAATTCCTGTGAATTTGTAGAGTTTGGACAACATTCGGCTGCTGGTTGACCCAGCACAGCACAGGGCTATCCAAGATTTTTTCCAAAATTGGTACTTCTTGCAGGAAAACTGTTACAAGAGTTGAGTGTTTGACACCATGTATGCATGGAGGGTCCTTCTTGGGCATTTTTTTTTTCCAATCAGGAAAACATGTATCGACTGTTGATTGACTTCAACTCATCAGACAGGAACTGCTGACCATTGCTTGGGGTCTCCTGAAATCCATGGCTTAGAGAGTCGTTTACTTGCAACCTTAGGAAATAAGATAAAAAGAAAATCATTTTCCAGATCTGAAGGACAGAAAGGGACGCCAAACACCATTCCGAATTTTCTTGTCTTCACTGAGACTTCCTTTTGTTCAGGGCTAGGTCTTCCTGTCACAGCTAGGAAGATCTGGGGACAGGTCCACACAGCTAGGTGACTTTTCCATCCTGGGTGCAGGTGTAGTCAACGCGGGATTGAGTAGCAGGCTGACCCCAGGGCACCTGCCTGTGTTATAGGAGATTTCTTTAAAGACCCGCTTCCGGAGGCGGATCTGTACATCCTGGCAAGGATCCTGCATGACTGGACCGATGCGCGGTGCTCACACCTGCTGGCAAGGATCCATCATGCCTGCAAACCAGGTAGGTCATGGGGCCGTGTGTCCCCACGCGCTTGTGGTACATTCAGGTTGGGATTGTGCTAGAATCTTCATTTGGAGGCTAGGTACTGAATGCACGTGACAGGTAAGCGGGGTCATGCTCCCAACTGGCTTCCCTTCTGGATAAGTCATTAAAACAAAGCAACATTAGTACCCATTCTGTAACTAATCCCAGGTAAAGTTGCAGAACATGGAAGGCTCCCATGGTGCACACCTCGCTGGGTCGAACCCCCATGTATGATTAGGGTAGGGGGCATTTTGTGCACTTGCTCTTCTCACCGTGCAAACTTGGCTGGTGCCCAGGGGGTGTCCTGTGTGCGCCCATTCTACAGATGAGGATGGAAGGCACCCAGGACAGTGGGAGAGATGGATGGGCTGGGGGCTGGGGCAGCCAGCCTGGAAGGTGGAACGGGGTCCTCAGGCTGGCTCGTCCCTTGCTCACAGCCGCCTCTCCCTGTCCCAGGTGGCGGTGTCCTGGTGATTGAAAGCCTCCTGGATGCAGATGGGCGGGGCCCTCTGACCACGCAGCTGTACTCGCTGAACATGCTGGTGCAGACGGAGGGCCGGGAGAGGACCCCCGCCCAGTACCTCGCACTCCTGGCTCCTGCCGGCTTTCAGGACTTCCAGTGTAGGAGAACCGGGGGCATTTACGATGCCATCCTAGCCAGGAGGTAGCTCCCCGAGGGTCTGCAGCGACTGGCCCAACTGAGCCCCCTCACAAATGGGGGGTCTCTGTTAGCTTCCTCATTTCTGGGGTGCTGACAAGGGAGTGGAGGGTCTCTGCTGACTGTTGTCAACTGCCCATCACTCTGTGGATTTTGTCTTGTTCTGTTTTATTCTAGTCTATGTCATTCTATTCTATTCTATTCTATTCTATTCTATTCTATTCTATTCCATTCCATTCCATTCTGTTCCATTCCATTCCGTTCTGTTTCATTCTGTTCTATTTTGTTCTACTCTATTATGTTCTTTTTAAAAAGGTTTTATTTATTTATTTGACAGAGAGACTGAGCAAGAGCGAGCACAAGCAGGGGGAATGGCAGAGAAGGAGAAGCAGGCTCTCTGCTGAGCAGGGAGCCAGATGTGGGGGCTCCATCCCAGGACCCTGAGATCATGACCTGAGTCGAAGGCAGATGCTTAACTGAATGAGCCACCTAATCTACTCTGTTCTATTCTACTCTACTCTGTTCTACTCTACTCTACTCTGTTCTACTGTTCTACTCTACTCTGTTCTATTCTACTCTACTCTGTTCTACTGTTCTACTCCACTCCTATTTTATTCTATTCTATTCTATTCTATTCTATTCTATTCTATTCTATTCTACTCTGTTCTATTCTATTCTATTCTACTCTATTCTTTCTATTCTATTGTATTGTATTCTATTCTATTCTGTTCTACTCTACTCTACTCTGTTCTATTCTACTCTACTCTGTTCTATTCTACTCTATTTTGTTCTACTCCATTCTATTCTGTTCTATTCTATTCTACTCTGTTCTGTTCTACTCTATTCTACTCTACTCTATTGTTTCTATTCTATTGTATTCTATTCTACTCTATTCTGTTCTATTCTGTTCTATTCTACTCTATTCTATTCTATTCTATTCTACTCTATTCTGTTCTACTCTACTCTGTTCTACTCTACTCTACTCTGTTCTATTCTACTCTACTCTGTTCTATTCTACTCTACTCTACTTCTATTCTACTCTATTCTGTTCTATTCTATTCTACTCTGTTGTATTCTACTCTACCCTGTTGTATTCTACTCCATTCTGTTCTACTCTATTCTGTTCTATTCTACTCTACTCTATGCCTATTCTATTCTATTCTATTCTATTCTATTCTATTCTATTCTATTCTTCTCTTCTACTCTATTCTTTATTCTGTTCCATTCCATTTCTGTTGTATTCTATTTATCCCATTCTATTCCATTTTCCAGCTTTCTGGCAGTATAATTGACAAAATTGTATATGTTTAAGCTGTACAACATGATATTTTGATGTACGTACACATTGTGAACTGATGACCACAATCGAACTAATTCACACACCCCACACCTCACATGGTAACTTTTTTGTTGTTGTTGTTGTTGAGAACATTTCGGATCTGCTGTCTTAGCAACGTTCAAGTGTATGATAGTTAATTATAATCACCATCAACATTATGTCCATAGGACTCATTCCACTTCTCACTGAAAGTTTGTGCCCTGTGACCCCCATCTCCCCATTTCTCCCCCAGCCCCTGGCAACCACCTTTCTGCTCTCTGCTTCTGTGAGTTCCACTTTTGTAGATTTTGTCTTTATCTTAGATGTGGCAGGTGCATTTCACAGGCTGCATTTGGGGCAGCACTGACGAGAGTGGACACTGGACCTCTGCACCTTTTGCCCCCTTCACCCATTTCACCCACCCCACCTCCCACATCTGCAAACCATGATTCTGTTCTCTGCATCGATGAGCTTGGTTCTTGTTTTCTTTTACATTCCACGTAGAAGTGAGATCATATGGTATTTGTCTTTATCTCACTTGGAATAGTAATGGCAATTTATTTTAATTTTTCTTTTGGTGTGGTGTGAAATTTGCCATTTTAACCTTTTTTTTAGGTGCTCAGTATAGTGGCATTGAGCGCATTCACATTGCTGTGTAACCATCTCCACCGTCCATCCCCAGAACTTTCTCATCTTTAAACTGAAGCTCTGTGCTCATGAAGCATTAACTCCCTATCCCCTCCCTAAGACCCTGGCCCCCACCATCTTATGTTCTGTGTCTATGAACTTGCCTGTTTTAGATTAAATTGCGGCATTTTAACAATGGATGTCTCCCTGTGTGTGTGTTTTCCCCCCAAATTGTAACTTCTTGAGCACCAGGTATAGGATTTTCTGCCCTGAATTTAGGTGTTGAGTGGCCCAGACAAGGCAATACCCATCCCACAAACTGGAAAGTGCTATGGGATTTAGGGAATTAAGACTGGCAACCCATGACTTCAAGGTGGCTCATTAAAGCGTACGGTGCAGGGAGTCCAGCCAGTCTGCTTAAAGCCAAAATTGTTCCTGGGTGCAGCCATGCCTGGGGAGGTGAGCTGTGGTCACCCTGGTGCCGGGGCCCCTGATCTCAGCATCCGTGGCCAGTCAGCACTCACACACTTGTCTCCGAGACCTGGACACAACACCTGCTGGTCCAGATCATTCTTTTAACCGCCACAGGGCTGCAAGGGAACCAGTAGATAACCTTGAAGCTGTAGGAGGTCCCTGCAAGCAGGAAGGGCACAGGGTTGGCAATTTCTATTCCCAGGATTTGCATTCAAGAGTAACCTGACCTTGGGCAGGAGACCTGCCTTGTTGGACCTTCAGCCTTCACATTTAAGAGTGTGACTGGGTAATCTATAAATCCCTGTGTATCTTAGACCTTCTGTGAGTCTGAATGCATTGAAACCAGTGGTTCTCAATGGGGGTGATTTTGGTAATGTCTGGGGAGTCATTCTTGGGCGGTCCAGTGGGGAGGAGGTCCTGCTGGCATGTGGAGTGGAGACCAGGGATCCTGCTCATCACCCTGCAGTGCCCAGGATGCCCCAGAGTGGTGCAGCCCCAGACGTCCACAGCGCCGACGCTGAGAGGAACCGGGTTAAAATGTGGCCCCATTGGAGCTTCGCTGATGCTCATGGCTCTAGGCAGAAGGTCGGCTTTTAGGGACGTGTGAAAGTCTGCCCGGCCCTGGCTGGCTGAGGGCTCGTGTCAGGCTGATCCCACAGCAGGACGGCTGGAAGCCTGGCCCAGGGAGGGTCTGCTTCTCCTTCTGGGGATACGGGGACAAGCAGGGGTCGCAAGGACCTTCTTCAGATGGTGCCAACCAGCTCCTGGTTGCAGAGTGTGTGCTTGCCGGCGTTGGTCCGGCCTCTGTGGGGCCAGGTGGACTCGCCAGGAGCCACCCTCCAGGACGCCAGCAGGCACCTGCTTTGGCTTCTTCCCCATCGCTTCTCAGGACAGCCTGCAGGGGAGATGTGTGTAGCCTCCTCCTGCTGCCACGGTGATGCATGGACCGCTCGGGATGGGGATGCCCGTCTGGCAGCAGGTGGCGCCATGGGGCAGCTGATGGAACAGGCTCGGGCATCCAGCAAAGGCACCAAATCCTGGAGACAGCGGGGTGACCCCCCCGCCCCCGACAGACAAGCAGCCTTT
The DNA here is from genome assembly GCF_004348235.1 of Phoca vitulina. Classification (NCBI taxonomy): domain Eukaryota; kingdom Metazoa; phylum Chordata; class Mammalia; order Carnivora; family Phocidae; genus Phoca; species Phoca vitulina. The sequence continues at coordinate 1,103,817 of NW_022589763.1, forward strand.
ATTCCTTTAAACGTCAGCTGTCACGAAAACAAGAACAATGTCCAAAAGTACATTTGCATCATTTTTTGCTGTAAAAGACAAATACCAATTAATACAAATCATAATACAAGTTAGTCCTATACATTGAGAGCAAGAGGCGTCTTGCTCCCCGATGTAAATAAGGGACAGCACCCTCCCACCTTCCTTTTCTTAGAGCATTTGCTTCCAGAGAGTTCATTCTCCGTCTACTGCAAATGTGCACATCTTCAAGAAGCCTGGGGCTGTCTCAGGGCTCCAGGACCTGGGAGCATCTCTGGAAAGTGGTTGAGGAACAAAACACCTTTCTCCCAGTTTGTCAGTTGTCGGGGGTGGGGGGGATGAGCCATGGTGACAGGCATCTTGCTCACTCTCCCACAGGATCTTCAAACGAGGGGGCAACAGAGGCACAAGCAGAACATTTCCGTTAATTCACGTTAATTAGCAGGATGTTGCAGTCCATGAGTTTTTAGCAAAGCATCTCCTGAGGAATCCCTTCCAGGACAGGTGCGCATGCAAGGTGGGGAACATTGCTTCCTGCCTCCCTGCTCTGTCCCACCGCAGACGCTGCTCTGGGGTCAGATCCCGTGCGTTTCCTGCGTAGTGTGCATGCTGTGAGCTCAGTCTCCGTGGCTGCCCGGCAGACTTGACAAATGAGTCTGGATAGGATGAGCCCCCCTGGACCGGATCTGGGTTTCAAAGACCCATTGAGGGGGAATGACACCAGACCAAAAGGTTCTCATTGCATTTCTCATTGAACAAACATGTTCCCGAGCAGCGTCCGTGATGCTGGGATGGTGGTGGGCTGGGGGGCATTGCAGACAATGAAACAAGGCGCACAGCCAATGTCACATCAGGGCAGGGGGCTGGTCAGCCACACCGAAGCCCCTTCTTTCTTCCTTCGCTTGCAAATTTGATGCTTCCTTGGTTTGTGGAAAACAATCGGGTGCTTGGAGACGTTTTAAAAGGAAATAAAAAATAATGCAAAAAAAAAAAAAAAAAGCCAAAAACAAAACAAACAACCCCAAACCAGTGACCCATGCTACAACAGAGACGAACCGCAAACACATCATGCTCAGAGACAGAAGGTGCTCACGGAAGGACACAATAGTGTATGGTTCCGTTTATATGAAATGTGAAAATGTGATGCAGAGAAGCTCCTCGTCATTTGCGGTCCCCCTGCAGCCCACATAGACATCCGTAGAGTTCTCAAAGTGATTGCACACCCTGAAGGAGACCATGAAGCCGCAGCTCCCACGGGAGGCTGGACCACAAAAGGGCTGATGGATGGACTCCAGCGGCAGAGCCCGAGTCTCCAGACAAGGACGGGTTCCTACATCAAAATCTTGCAGGCCCAGTGATGAAAACCATGTCCTCCCTGCTACACGACATTCGTCTCTCCCCAAATGCACAAACGCTAAGGACTGACACCCAGGCTGAACACCAGTGTCCATGCAAACCCACTGTTTTTCGTTGATGTTCATTGGTTTGTTTTTCTGGGACACCAGGAACTCAACATTGCATAAAGACCTCAGGCCTCTATCCATTCACACAATGAGCCGTCTGCATCTCCTGTCGTCAGATGCAGGGAGCACAGTTTGACATGAAGAATCCAGAAAATTATACCCAGTGTGCCGAGAGCGACGGCCCCCTGGAGCTTGTGCAAATTCCTCGCTGTGTGTTTGCCGCCGTGCAGCGAGGGCGTTTTATATCTTGTCTGTTGGCACATCTGTCGGAGGTTTGTTCTAGGAGCTCGGGGCCAGAGAGGATGTCAGTAGTTCGAGGACAACCGTTATTAGACGTCCTCAGGTGGAGAGAGGTCGTGGGTGCTGTCCCTATGGAGATTCGCCAACATTCCTTGAGAGGCATTTATGGACATCATGATTTTAGGAAAGCCATATGTTTTCATCCCTACCTAAGACAAGAGATTGATGGAAACAAATATAGTATGCAAAGTACCAGGAAAAAAAAATTAAAAAAAATAGAACATCGTTCAAAATGTCTGATTGGCTGTATTTTCTTAGGATCAATTGCATTGTTGGGGACAGACTCGTTGAGAAGGAAAGTCCCTGAAAAACACAGGGGCGTGTGGCCCCTTTGAGTTTAAAAGAAAAACAACGTGTTTCAAAAGGTTGTGCCGGCAAGCTGGAACCCCCTCCCCTGGGTTTCTCCGACGGTGTAAGCTTCCACAGTGGGACAACGTCAGCGGGGCTGAACATTTTCCAGAGGAAATCTTCCTGTTCCTTGTAGATCCTCTCCTTGGAGCTCCATTCCTGCACAAAGTAAAACCCCTTTGTGTGCAGGGAGCAGATGCATGAAGCCCCCCATCTGAAGACGAGTGATCTCTTGACCATTATTTCTGCTATGACTAACATTTCGTGCTTCCACCCTGCCCCCACTCCTGGAGAACTGTCCTGTCTGTAGGAAAAACCATGTAGAAATACATTATTGAAGGAAGCAGCGATAAACGGCTCCAGAAACACCACTGTGTTTACAGAGCCTTCATGCCCAGTATCCCATGGGATCCCCGGGACTGGCTGTGCCAAAATGGATTTGCAGCGCTGGTGCAAATGCACGCAGGGACAAGCCCAGTGAGGACCCGAGTGCCTTTGGTGAGGACGCACCAGGGAAGAACCATCACCTGCCCCCTGTGCAGATACTGGTGATGAGCGTGCGCTGGAGACGCTTTACAGGATCCTCCAGATTCAGGCTGAGCCATCTCTGCTTGGTGCCCTGTATGATGGACAGCTGCCTGGTCCCATGACAGAATGACTTCCGGGTGGGCTCAGCCAATGGGCGGCAGCGGCAGGACAGAAGGGGGAGGGAACAGAGAGAGGAGCCGGGGTAATTCTTCCTCAGTGCTTCACCAGGGCTGGCTGCTCAGGATTTGCGGGTAAGTGGCTTCTTTTCCTTGAGCTGACCCTCTTGGACTGGCTTCTTGAGACCTGGGGGTGCATCGCCTTCCCTTGGGGATCCCCTTTCACTGAGTCCACCTTGCTGGAGTATCCCATCCTTGACGTCCAAGCTGCTGACCCACACAGGAGGGAAGCAAGTAGCTCTCTAAGTGCTGGGCTGTATAAATGGATATTACACTCTCCTTGTCAGAACTTGACATCACCAGCTGAACAATGTCATAGCTTCTCACTTTTTAAATATATTTCAGGCGCACCTGAGTGGCTCAGTGGGTTAAGCCAACTCAGTCGGACTTTTGGTTTCAGCTCAGGTCATGCTCTCAGGCTCCTGGGATCGAGCCCCCACATCGGGCTCCGAGCTCAGCACAGAATCTACTTGTCCCTCTCCTTGCTCCTCTTCTCTCTCTCTAAAGTAAATAAATAAAATCTTTTAAAAATTCTTTTAAAACATTTTATTATTAAGTAATCCCTACACCCAATTTTAGGCTCAAACTCACAACCCAGAGACCAAGAGTCACACGTACCACTGACTGAGCCAGCCAGGCATCCCACGGAGTTTGCTTTTTATCTTCTCATGTGATTCCTTAACAAATATAAAGTCACATAGTAGGGTTTTTGTTTTTGTTTTTAATAATAAGATGTTAGTAGGTTCAAATGCCTACAAAAATAGCCAGGATTGGAAAAGTAGAAACTCAAATTGCTTTTTAAAAATGCTTCATAGTAAAATCGTTCCCCAGATACCTGACCCCCAACCAGACTCTGACTTAAGCAGATGGGATGGCAGGGCTGGGGGACCTTTCCAGAAAGCCACTTCCTGAACGAGCGGTTGTCAATGTGCACAGCAGGGGGCACCCTTGGCTCATTGGCTCTTCAACCTGCTGGTCAACCAGATGTCTCTTTAGAAATTCATCCTGGGGAGAGGATGCTAGATTATCTTTTTGTAAACAGATGTTGCCTTAATGAGACCAGCTGCCATGGTGGACTCCCCCTCCCCTGTAAGATGTCTATGCTAGGAATTTACAACCCACATTAGCCAAGATGACACTTGCATTTCCCGCCCTTCTCCTGCTCTTCATCTCCTTATCACAGAGCTTCTTGTTTTTCTTGGATTTTCGTGCATGACGATTTCCAGAGAATTTGTTAGGCAAAGTGGGGACTCTGCCCACAGAGCCATGACACGGGAGATGCAGTAGAGGATGGGAAAGGGAGTCAGTACCTTGGTTCACTTCAGGGAGTTTGTTGGAAATCTGTCATCTCCGTCTTGGCCCTACTGCCCATTGGTCTTGCGAAGGTGGGATGGGTGACAAGCAGGCCATTGGCACACTCTGACCAGGGGAGTCCGCCTCTGAAACACAGAGTGAGTTTGTAACATGGGTGTTGGGGGCTGGAAGTTGGATGCGTCCTCATCCATACACAGGGGGAGGTGGCCCTGTGGGGCATCTGTGGGGGGATACCTAAGCAGCTCCTCCAAGAATGAGGATGGGGCACCTTAGAGCATGTTGATGTTCGAGACATGGCACAGTTGGATGAAAGCATGTGGGGTAGGAGGCACCAGGTGATGGCCAGGCAGGACGGCTCGGCAGGCAGGGCTCACTAAACTGAGGACCCTGTGACAGAACTGGCGGGGGAAAGTGCCATTTGGACCACCGCCATCCCATACTCAGGAGGCAACACAGATCCAGTACGTCAACCGTGGGGACAAGCATGCATTAGCGGTCTCATGTCCTGGGTTATTCCCCGCAACTTCATGCAGTTGCAATTTAATGTCACCCTGACAGAGCTTAGGACAAAGATGGTGACACAAGGGCCTGGAGACATGCGCCTTTCCAGGGATTCCAGGTAGACACAGGCTCTCCGTCCACTCATACTTGACTGAGGACTTCTAATCCTTAACCTGCTGTTGCCTGTGGAGACGGGACCGGTGTATTACCATTGCACTGTGTGTGTGATTTTTCATGTCTGCATAAAAATATGCAAAGTTTTCTCCTTTTGTAGGATGTTCAGGTGATTTCTCATGGTTTGCTAATATAAATGACCTGCCGATGTCCTCATGCACCCATTCATCGCTTTGTATTTCTTCCATGATTAGTGAAGTGCATATTTTACGGGCTTTATTTTCTTGGATGAATGTCCAGGTCATGGTCTTGGCTTTGGCTGCCACTGGTTAATTTGCCTCATTAAAGTAATTGACGCTGCTCCGTGCTTTCTGGCTTATGCTGGTTTACAATTGTTTATGCTTTTGGAAATAAAAGTTGACATTATTTTTCTGTTTACAAAGGAGGGTAGTCCTCATTCTACTATATCTGGGACACTAGAAGTATTCTCAGAAATAATAGCATTTGTTTCATTCCCCACCCCTGAGAGTTTTACGATGCCCATTTCTTGGAATTCTTTTATGACCCATGAGTGACTTGCTCGTGCTGACCTTTGGGTTTGGGCTTCAGCGTCTTCTCCCATGGTGGCCCTCATTGGGGAGAGAGACAGATTTTCTCCCCACATCCCTTCAGGGATATCTGGGCTGGTTTAGGAATTAAATGAATATGAGACAGATTAACATGACAAAAAAGGCGCAAAGTTTTATTACATGTGCACAGAAGTCCAAGAACGAAATTGAGACCCAAAGAAATGACGAAGGCAGGCAGTTTTTAAACATTTTGACTGAAGAGGCAGTGCATTTCTGAGGGATGGACAGGATCAGGAACACAGGGGTTTGGGAGCTATCATGAGTAAGGAATTCTGAGCAGAACTGAGGTGGGTGTGAGACTAGAAACAAAAATTAAGGTTTCTTCCTATCACTTTCTTGACTTGTAGGTCTTCATCCCTGGTTATAGGGTGCCTTTTTGGTTCTTAGTATGGGGAGGGCATGCTTCATATGGCAGATTTGTTTCCTGCTTCCAGGGGGACACAGGAGGGTCTGAGTGTCTTTCTTGCAACTGCTGTGTATTAAGTATCTTCTACCAAACACAATCAGCATGACATTGCGGGATATTTGCGGGCGACCTGCCTTGAGCTCACTGTCCGAAAGGTCCTTTTGATTCATGCCAGGGAGCCGTGTGCTTGAGGTGACCCACGTGTCTCTTAGGGCTGCCAAAACAACAGAGGCTCCGTGTGCAAGAAACACATGTGCCACACAAAGATAAAATAGGTGTCTCCGCAAAGCAGAAGCAAACAGCGTTCACGGCGGGAAAACGTCAGAGTATATGCAAGAGAGTGAAGTGTAAGAAGAATCACTAGTAATTTCACCCACAGGCGGAGACGCTGTGGGCATTGCCTGTGATTTGGAGGCTTTTTCTCTACGGTCTGTGAGGGGGTGTCTGACCCAGAAACACCGGGATCCAGGGTACGTGCCGAATGTGATCTGTTTTTGAATATGCGGTGTTTTCACTGTGAGTCAAAGACGTGGTAGGGAATGTTTCTCATTTCCTTCGGGCATGCGTGTCTTGAGGTTGTCTCTGGGCGAGGTTGCATTGAAGGGCGTCCCTGGACTTCGGTGCATTTTCAGAGCATGTGGCAGCCACCGGTGGAAGGTTGCGGTGTTTGGGAAGGGTAGGCGGCCATGCTGTTGTGCCCCATTGCCTGGGTCCAGGTGTTGCAGGGATCAGAGGAGAAATGAGCGGGTTTCATGGGGACGGACGGGAGCCTCTGCAAATCTCCTGCTCAGGAGTGATGGGGTCAGAGTCGGAAGGGGCTGTCCCTACCAGGTCTTCGGGACACTGGGGTTACCCTCACCACGTCTCCATTTACGACATGTCTATGCCATTCCTCTAAAGGGATGCTCACGCTCTTGGCTTTTGTTCTGGAAGCCCAGAGAGACGCTAATGCCAACCAGATGGTGGCATCACCTATTTCCCGTGCTGACGTCTTGCTTCAGAGTCAGCCCAGAAGCATGGTTTTCTAACAGCTGTTGGCTGTGGAAATGGCAGAAGACGCCCTCCTTATATCCACGGGCATATGTGTTATGTCCCCTCTTGCGGCTGTGGGCCTGGCAGCTCCCACCACGCAGCACGACCACCTGAGTTTCTGCATTTACCCAGCCTGACGGGGATGGATGCACGCGTCCTTGACCCCTTCTCCTTCTGGACCTTATGAGTAGAAACGGTCTCGTGGAGACCCACCATGAGATTAGTGATACCTCTGTTTTTCGGCCCCACGTTGGAGACATTGTCTGTGCAGAAAAATGGACTCATTGTGGGCTTTGTGCAGCTACTGAACCTCAAACCAGATGTTGAAGACAGAAAGGCAAACACCAAGGGGCATAGCCACCACCTTGGGTTTGCAAAAAAGGGGACCCTGCTTGGGGACACCTGTTGCACGTACTCCTGGGCTCTGACGCGGAGGACCCCCCGGCCATGAAGGACCCCCAGCCACGACCCTGAGCTGAGACACACATGTCCTGCGGAGCCTGGGACTGTTTGTGCAGGGGACCCGGACCACAGTGGGGTTTCGCTGTCTGCAAAAACCCACACACCCGTTTCCCTTACCACCGTAAAAGCAGACGAGTGCACTCTGCCTGAATCCTCACAAATTGAGCAATCCTCTGGGAGGAGACACTGTGCCACGTGGCCCGTTTCTGTTGCCTCTGGTACACGGGATAGTAACTCTGCTCATTCGGCGGCTTGTATAAATCAGTTGATTCACATAAAACCGTAGAACATGTGTCCCATTTATTTAAAGGAAATTGCCCTGCAGGCTTTTTCCAGAAAATGCAATATTCAAGATTTTCAAAATGTATTTTCTCATATATGTATTTTTCTCATATGTATCATGTATATATGTGTATGTATGTCTCCAAAAAACAACACAACACCACAGTTGTGTGTGTCCAGCTGTCTCGCTATGGAGGACACTCTCTCTATAAGACAGTCTGTACTACTTCCTTGACCCCCCCCTTGGCCTCCTGGCTGGGTCTGGAAATTAAACCAATAGAGACAGACAAGCAGGAAGAATCATACACATTTTTTTTTTAAGGATTTTATTTATTTATTTGAGAGAGAGAGAGCACAAGATGGAGAGAGGGGCAGAGGGAGAAGCAGGCTTCCCGCTGAGCAAGGAACCGAATGTGGAGCTCGATCCCAGGACCCTGGGATCATGACCTGAGCTGAAGGCAGATGCTTAACAACTGAGCCCCCCAGGCACCCCCAGATCTGATTTTCATACATGGGGGTCTGATGTTTATTCTGACTTTTGTTATCAACAAGGAGACTCTTCATGAGTCTCCAGGCAGCTGAGCTCTCACCTGGGGCTCAGAGCGTCTCTGAACATCATCTGTGTGGGTGTCCTGGGCCCCTGGTAATACCTGACTTCAAACAAGGGGCTTAAAACCACAGGAACTCATCTTCGTGCAGCTCTGGAGACCAGAAGTCTGAGATCCAGGTGGGGCAGGGCCACTGAGATCCAGGCGGGGCAGGGCCACTGAGATCCAGGCGGGGCAGGGCCATTGAGATCCAGGCTGGGCAAGGCTGCTGAGATCCAGGCAGGGCAGGACCGTGCTCCCTCCTGAGGCTCCAGGGGAGGGTCCATCCTGCCTCTTCCAGCTTCTGGGGCTCCAGATGTCCCTGGGCTCATGGCCACGTCCCTCCCATCTCTTCCTCCATCTCCACGTGGCTTCTCCTCTGTGTCCATGTCTCCTCTTCTCTCTCTTATAAGGACAACTGTCATTGGATTTAGGGCCACCCTCATTCAGGATGAGCTCATCTCAGATCCTTCAGTTCATCACATCTGCAAAGACCCACTTTCCAAATAGAGTCCTATTCCAAGGTTCTGGGTGGATGTGAATTTTGTGGGGGACACCATTCCACTCAGCTCAGGAAGCTACTCCCAGATTTGCCTAGATTCAGGAACGTACGGGTCATTACTTGTGAAGTTACGTGTCCATCATGGCTCCTAGTTGTGAAGCATGGCTGAGCATCACTGGTCGCCGAGGACAAACCAGCGAATACGTCATGTGGGGCTGGTCTTCCCTTCCTGGGGCTTAAAGTTTGGGCCATTAGTTATTTCCGTGCTGGGTTAATGGGCCAGGCATCGCTGGTGTCCACAACCGGCTCGATTTCATCTTGCGTGGGATACGCCCTGGGAGGTGGCCACACCGTGTCCACGGAGGGCAGGTGCTGTGTTTTGTAAAGCAAAGGCCATGACATTCGCCGACTTAAAGGGCGAGATAAAAGAGCGAGGAAAGGTCCTGTTTGTCTAATTGAGCATTTGCGAACCAGCGGGGTCTGGGAGGCTGTTTTGATCCCCATGGGGAGTTGGGTTATACGAGGAGTCCCGACATTTGATCAGCTGTGGTGTGGATGGCCGGCGGCGGCCCGGCTCCTCATTAGGCCAGGCTTCCCTTTCATGTGGCTGAAGGTCCCCGCGATGGTTTCCAGCGAAATTAATGAGCGTTTCTGAGCAGGTGAGGCTGAAGCAGGTGGGCTCCGGCTTCCACTTGCGAGGATGTGGCGGATAAATCTCTGAGCCGCGCCGGGAGAATACCTCCCTGCCCACGGCACGGTACCCCACCTCAGCTGGAACCAGCAGTCCGATCCACGATGACCTCTTTCCTTGGGCTTGGCCTTGTCCTCACAGTTCCCCTTGTGTCCCTTAGTATTCTGGCCTTCACGTGTCTGTGTGGCAGGCGGCCGTCCTCCCTAAGGTACCCACCTGCTTCCGGCGACACAACCCCACCTGTGTACGTGTTTGCAGTGCGTTTGCTAGGTGCTCAAAATCCCCACACCGGGAATGTTTCAGACAGGAATGTTGTGCAAATTCGTGGTTGTGGGCTTTCCTGAGAGCACTTTTAGCTATTGGCATCAGGGGTAAGAAGATCATGGGCTGAATTGTGTCCCCCCACCTCAAAGTTCGTATCTGGAATTCCTAATTTCCAGGACCCCAGAATGGGGATCTATTTGGAGGCGGGGTCTTCGAAGAGATGAGGTCAGTAGGGTGGAGCCTGATCCCATAGGATGCGGGTCCTTATAAAAAGAGGAGATGAAGATACAGACACACACAGAGGGATGACCAGGTGAGGACCAGCCTCCAGCTCTGCCTGAATCTCAGACTCCCAGCCTCGGCCCCACCTGGATCTCAGACTCCCAGCCTCCAGCCCACCTGGATCTGACTCCCAGCCTCTAGCCCTTCCTAGATCTCAGACTCCCAGCCTCCA
>NW_022589763.1:1113897-1114180 GCF_004348235.1 Phoca vitulina
TCCAGCCCACCTGGATCTCAGACTCCCAGCCTCGGCCCCACCTGGATTTCAGACTCCCAGCCTCCAGCCCCGCCTGGATCTCAGACTCCCAACCTCAGCCCCGCCTGGATCTCAGACTCCCAGCCTCGGCCCCACCTGGATCTCAGACTCCCAGCCTCCAATCCCGCCTGGATCTCAGACTCCCAGCCTCCAATCCTGCCTGGATCTCAGACTCCCAGCCTCCAGCCCCTCCTGGATCTCAGACTCCCAGCCTCGGCCCCGCCTGGAACTCAGACTCCCAGCC
>NW_022589763.1:1114190-1116098 GCF_004348235.1 Phoca vitulina
TCCCAGCCTCGGCCCCGCCTGGATCTCAGACTCCCAGCCTCGGCCCCACCTGGATCTCAGACTCCCAGCCCCAACCCCGTCTGGATCTCAGACTCCCAGCCTCCAGGAGCAGGAGGGGATACATGTGTGCTGTCTAAGGCGCCTGGTCTTTGGGATTTTGTTATGGCGGCCCCAGGAAATGAGTATACTCCCCAATGGGGCCACAGATTTCCCAGTGGACACAACCAGGGGGGCCGGCCATGTGCAAACACTTTGCAAGTGGTTTCCTGTGAATTCCCAAACAGAAGTAAGGCCGAGTAGGAGCCCACCCCTCATGCTGACTGGCACCCCACGTGCTGACCGGCACAATGAAGAATTACCTTTTAATTCAGTATTCACACTGAGTAAACACATGCAGAGAGGCTGTCTGTGCACAACAGAGTTAACATAAGCCGCTTCGGAAAATAGGTTGGCTTGCCTGAAAGGATGAAATGTAGGAACTGGGGGACCGAGCCATTCTGCGCCTGGGTGTCTACACCCAAGAGCACTGAGAATGCACGTCCACACAAAAACGTGGGCCTGAATGTCCATAGTGGCACCAAATATAATTGTCCAAGGCTGCAAACACCCCGAGTGTGCATGAGCTCATGGATGGACACACGAGCATTTCCGTAGGGCAGGAGGCAGATGGAGGATACACGAGTGATAGCCTAAGGCCACGGGGTTTCTTTTTCAGGGGACAGAAACGTTCTAAAGTTGTCACGATCGCGGCAAAAACCACAGACTTGTACAAATCAAATGGGTGAGTGGTACAGTTTAGGAACTGTAGCTTAATCAAGCAATTTTTTTTTTTAAAGGAAAATTGAAACACAGCAGGTCCGGGTCAGCTGTGCTCAGAAAGGGCTGCTTACGGGTTGGCCCAGGGCTGGCCTCTGGGAATTTGGATTTCAAACTTGGGGGTGGTCTCAGGGAACTCCTTCGGATGCAGGATCCGAACCCACATCCAGTTCCCAGGTTAGATAGGAGCTGGGGGGAAGCGTAGATAATCCAGATGCCTGGCCTCCCCCAGGTCAGGGGGGCTGTGATGGGCGTCGGACAGGACTTGTGTCTTCTGCGTTTGCCGTTATAAAGCCTCTCAGCGCACCTGTATAGTTTCTCCTATTTCCCGTGTGCATTTCAAGAGCCTGCAGACACGGGTTTGGGAATTTATAAAAATAAGCAAAAAAAAAAAAAAGAATAGCTCTGCTTTACCTTAAACAGAGGCCGATGAAATCATGAGCTTATGAATTCCAGGAATATCTGAATTCATTTGCAGGTGCATTGCTCAGATCCGTTTCTCTTGTGAGTCACTGGGGGAAGTGTTCTCGTCTTGTGTGCTGACAGTTTTGGCTACTGTAGACAATGTAAGAACCTTGTAATTCACTGACTGCTTCTGTGGGGAAAATAGGGCATAAGCAGGTGTACTTGGTTAAATGGCACCCCCACCCCCCTAAAAAAAGACACGTGTTCACGTCCAAAGCTACAGAACCTATGAGCAGGACCTTATTTGGGAAAATGGTCTTTGCAGATGCGAATAAGGAAAGGATCTCAGGATGACCTCATCCTGGATCGGGGTGGCCCTAAATCCAGTGGCAGGTGTCCTTGTAAGAGACAGAAGAGAAGACATGGACACAGAGGAGAAGCCACGTGAGGACAGAGGCAGAGATGGGAGGGACATGGCCACCAGCCCAGGGACGCCTGGAGCCCCAGAAGCTGGAAGAGGCAGGAAGAACCCTCCCCTGGAGCCTCGGGAAGGACCATGGTCCTGCCCCTCCTGGATCTCAGTGGTCCTGCCCTGCCTGGATCTCAGTGGCCCCGCCTGGATCTCAGCGATCCTGCCCCGCCTGGATCTCAGTGGTCCTGCCCCGCCTGGATCTCAGTGGCCCCACC
>NW_022589763.1:1116108-1154984 GCF_004348235.1 Phoca vitulina
CCTGGATCTCAGTGGCCCCACCTGGATCTCAGCAGCCCGGCCCCGTCTGGATCTCAGTGGTCCTGCCACGCCTGGATCTCAGTGGTCCTGCCCCTCCTGGATCTCAGTGACCCCACCTGGATCTCAGTGGTCCTGCCCCTCCTGGATCTCAGTGGCCCCACCTGGATCTCAGCAGCCCGGCCCCGCCTGGATCTCAGTGGTCCTGCCCCACCTGGATCTCAGACTCTGGTCTGCAGAACGAGGGAACTGGATAGATTCCTGTGGTTTCAAGCCCCATGATTTGTGGTCATTTGTTACAGCGACCCCAGGAATCTAAACCACAGAGCTGGCTTCTCTGGTCCACTTCCTCCCCAAACAGGTTATCATGTTCCGAAGAAGCTCTCCCAGCCCATGGCACAGCCTTACGGGGTTTGCAACGGCCCCTGGTCCTGGGACAGGAAACCTGATATATGATGTCACTGTGTCTTCGGTGGAGGTTAGAAAAACCTACAGCAGTCGCCTAATATGGCTAATGTGCAGACGGGCACGTGAGTGTTTCTCAGGATGTGTCTGTCGAAAGGCAGAGCATGGGAGTTTCTAAATGCAGAACAAGCCGCTTGAACCACATGTGTAGCCCAAACTCCCAGGAGTTCATTCTGATGAAAGCTGCCTGTTTTGGGGGGGGAAGAACTCAGCACCGTTGTTGATGATGCAGGAGACGGGGCGCAGGGCTGGGTCCCACCAAATGGTGGACACACACGTGGCCTTCCCTGGTGCCGAGAGCCCTGGTGACAGAATGTTCTGGAACACCATCCGCTTCTTTTTCTGAACCCTGTTTTTACGTCCTCGTCTCTTTTCCTGTCCCTTTTCTTTCCGAGGCATTTGGGATTTCTTCCAAGATGACACGGTGGCACGTGACCAGTTTGAGGATTACTCTTGGGGGTTGTTGTTGCTCCAGAGATTTACTGAGACTCCGGGGAGCATTATTTCCCTGCTGTGGATTATTTGATGCTTCCCCAGGGATAGCGGGGGCCACCCACCCACGAAGACACAGGAGGGTTTATGGTCTCCACTTCAGCCTTGCCTACAAACCCAGTCTAGGTTTTAGAAACATCAGAGGAAAAACAAACCAGGAGGAATGGATCTGTTTGCGTTGGATGTGCTTCCTTTAGGGGGAAGACAATCCTGCATTCCTGTGGGAGCCCCAGCCGGGCACCATATATCTAATCCACCTGCCAAGTGTGACCCTCGCTTGCTTCCTGATACAAGAGGCATTTCAAAGGATTTTTGTGGAGGGGAGTGAGCAGTAAGTCACTCAGAGGTTTGACCCACAGATAGTTGTCTTCACAGGCTGTATCCCTGGGATGGAAAGGAGAACGTTTCCTTTGGAATTCTGCATGTTGACATGTCCGGGGTTTTCCCATGCAAGCAAAAACGGTTTTCCCACCAAGGTGCCCAGAAGAAATGGCATCTTTCCTCTTGACAGTGATTTATTACAGACAAGAATTTGGAACAGGCTACCGGGATAGGGCGAGCAGGGATGCTTGTGGTTTCACGCTGCCCTTGGGGCCGTGTCTGTGTCAGGTGTGCTCGGACGCCACCTCCAGAAATGGGAGCGTGCAGGGACTGGGACCTCTGCCTGCAGGCTGGTTCCCCCGGAGGAGACACTCAGTGGCACCAGATCCACGAGCTCTCCTGTGCGGCTGGACTTGGGGAGACACCGGGAGTGTCCACTCTGTGCATCAGCCCCTCCATACGGCGGTTACTGCCGCTCACTCTCTGCGATGCTTAATTTTACATGTCAACGTGATTTTAGGTATCAGGAGGGTGGGCTGGATATCTGGTTGAGTACTATTTCTGGGTGTATTAGTGAGGGTTTATAGGATGAGGCTAGCATTTGAATCAGTGCAGTGAGTAAAGCAGATGGCCTTCCCCAATGTGGGTGGGTCTTGTCTTACCAGTTGAAGGCCTGGATAGAACAAAAAAGTGGAGGAAGGGAGAATCAATTAATCATATATATCAGTCAATTATCTATCTATATATCTATCTACCTATCCATCCATCCATCATATCAGTCTATCTATCTATCTATTATCTATCTATTTATACATCCATCCATCATATCTATCCATCCATCCATCTACCATATTTTTCTATGTATCCTATCCATCTTCTATCCATCCGTCATCCATCCAACCATCCATCATATCTGTCTATCTATCTTGTATCCATCCATCTACCAACATACCCATCCATCATATCTATCTATCTATCTATCTATCTATCTATCTATCTATCTACCTATCATCTATCTATCCATCCATCCATCCATCCATCATCTATCCATCTATCTCCTTATATCCATCCATCCATTCATCCATCCATCCATCATCTATCTATCCATCTATCTCCTTATATCCATCCATCCATCCGTCCATCATCTATCTATCCATCTATCTCCTTATATCCATCCATCTATCCATCCATCATATCTATCTATCTATCATCTATCTATCTATCTATCTATCTATCTATCTATCTATCATCTATCTATCATCATCTATCTATCTATCTATCTATCATCTATCTATCTACCTATCTGTGTACTATCCACCATGTATCCCATTGGTTCTGTTTCTCTGGGAACACTACTGATATAGTTGGACAATAGGACTGGGGTAGACACAGAGGCATGTGTGTGGAGGGCTGGGCACCAGGACACAGGAGGCTGAAGGTGAGGGTGATGGTGTCCTTGGTGGAGCCTCCTGGAGGAGGAGACCAGGGAAAAATGGCCCTGGGAGGAGTGGGGTCAGTAGGACGAAGAAAGGAGACCGGGGGTTAGGGAGTGACAGGACTGTCTGGGAGGAGGGAGATGTGAGAATCACAGACCTTATTCTGGCACAGGAAGAACTGAGCAGAGCTTCCCAACTTCCAGGGGCTGCTGGACAGATCCTGGAAGCCGCGTCCACCTGCAATTTACACCTGGGGCCTGCAGCCGTGGATCCACCCAGGAATCCGCAAACCTGTGGTCCTCAACATAGGCATCACACACAGCACCGGAAAGCTCTTTAGGGAAGTGGCAACTGTTTCCCCCCAGGTTTTGAGTCCTGTCACATAGCTTGGTGGAACTCCATAAATATTAGTTAAAAAGTTATGCATCAGGGGCCTCAAATAACATTACGGCTCTCCTCTTGATTTTACACTGTTCATGATATGTTAATTATAAATTATATAATATATAAAATAAATAACATAATACATACTTTTAACGTAAATTATATAAAAGTAAATATATAAAATATACATTATTTTTTATTTCTATTTTTAAAAGATTTTTATTTATTTATTTGACAGAGAGAGAGACAGCGAGAGAGGGAACACAAGCAGGGGGAGTGGGAGAGGGAGAAGCAGGCTTCCCACTGAGCAAGGACCCTGATGCAGGACTCGATCCCAGGACCCTGGGATCATGACCTGAGCTGAAGGCAGATGCTTAACCAACTGAGCCACCCAGGCACCCCTACATTATATATTATTATATTATACTGTTGTATTGCTATATTATATATATTATATTGTACAACAGAATATCATATAGTATATAATATGGTATATTATATATTACATATAACTATGATATTATAATATATAGTATATTATATATAACATTATATAATATAATGTAAGTGACATATCGTATGTAATATATTTGTGTTATATATTATATATATTATATATACAATACTATTATTAATGTATAATAATATATAATATAATGTATATAACTATTGTAAATGGTTGTATAACATATAATATATATAACACCATACAATATATATAACTATATATAACATTGTATATGATAATGCAACCATTTAATATTAATATAAATTAAAATATAAATATGATATATTATATATTACCATTTTATATGATTCTATGGTTATACAATGTATCGTATTACATATCAATTATACACACATTATGTAATGTGTATTGTATATACAATGCATTTATATTATAATATATAAAGTATATAATTACGTTATATAAACAATACTTTATATCATCTCATCCCGGTTATGATTATCAGCATACAATCACATACAATTATAATTTGTGATGACTATATGATTACATAACTGTAACTCCATATAATTATAATATATATATAATTATATATATATATAATTATAATTCCATATAATTATACAAGTAACATATCTTTTTATATTACATTTTTATATACAATATACATCATATAGTTTATAAATACATAGGTTTCGCTCATACCATATTTTATCATTATAAATCTGTTTTGGCATGCACAGTGAAAGGGCTGTTTTCAGCTCTCAGAAAAACCATCCATTCCATGCTAAAACCTTCAGTTCCGGGGCATGCCAGCAGGCTGATAGTTTCCCTTATAAAGTTTTAAGAGGCAGCTACAGAATTTCTATGGCAGAGATTAGATTCGTGGGCCCACGTGTGTTGCTTTAGGCCGCATTCTCCGGCAAGCTGCTGGTTTGGCCGAGAACATGCCCAAGTGTGTCCAGACCCATGCACGTTGAATGCTGTGTCTGGCCCTCCTTCTGTGGGTGTAATGAGCTGTATTCCCAGCTGCCTGGCCTGGGAGCACATGGGGAAATTGGATCTTTGCCCATTTTCTGCAGCTTGGACTCCTTGACCTCTCCTGACCTCCGCCAGGGAACAGGCAAGCCTGGCCCCTTCTCGGAGGCTCCACTGCCCTGGTTTTGTTCTCTCTGGGCAGTAGATGCTTGCCGGGAGGGGCCCCAAGGGGTCAGGGCAAATGCATGCTGGCATGCAAAGGAATGTGGGTCATCACAGGGAGGTCCGGGAGGCCCCTCAGTGGGTCTTCGACACGTCCCAGGGGTAATACAAGCTTCCCTCTTTCAGAGACACCTGGCCCCACTTTCCAAGGCCATGGTGAGGGTGAAACATGGAACAGGTTGGAGAAGCAACATCCAACGGTTGTCTTCAAGCATCAGGCACAAGGGCCATCGATGGTCACCTCTGGGTCCTGGAGGAGGTGAACGGGATGTGCTTGACCGTCTAAACCTCCCTGGTGCTCTGGGTGCAGGTGAGCACATTAACCAGCTCGGTTCCAGCAAGTCGGCAATGGATCTTACAGGACCTTGGAGCCCTCGGAGGCTGGGACTTCACTCCTCCACTGCTGAGGACTCACGTCCTCCTTGGAGTGGAAGGAAGGGCCCCGGGACGGGAAACGCAACATCGGGGCTGGACCCATGGCAACCTCATAATGTTGCTGTGCCAAGCCCCATCTTGCTCTGAATTTGAGCCCAGCTACATTGTGTTCTTATTCTTTTGGGTCGTTTGTCTTGCCCCCAGACACACACAGAATCCCGTAGGACAAACGCCCCATTCTTGCAGACCTAACAGGTGCTTCACTTCCTTTGCTCTGATGGAGCCCCCGTTGGTGGGACACTGTCCCTCCATCTAAGGCAGGGAAAACACAGATCTTTATTTCTACGTATCACAAATGTCTTTTGCCATCAGCACACGCTGCACGGCACCAACACGACACCCCGAGATCAACACGTTGTCACCCCATGCATTTGTGACCGCAAGCTGCCTCCCGGTGGCTGGAGCACACAGCGGGGCACACTGTGGTTCCTGTTGTGGTTTTCTCATTTCGGGGCCAATTCAGGTCTGGTTGTGGCATGCGGGGGTCTCTGCGGAAACCTAACGGGGAAAACGAAGTGGAGGTGTGGGCTTATCGGCCGAGAGGAGTCACAGAGAGGAGTGAGGCTGATTGCTCCGTGCTCAAACACAACATCCATCGGACGGATGCCAAGAGGAAGACCATCAAACACCTGGGGTGAGTTCCCGCCTGGGGCTGACGCGTTCTCCAGCTAAAACCCACCTTTTGCTTATTTCTAAATATGTGTATCGTTTGAGTTTGAGAATGTAGTCTTCCCAAGTTCTGATGTTTCGGGACACCAGACTGACTCTGTTTACATACAGATGCTGTTTCCATGGAAATGTCCTCTATTGGGAAGGAGGTCAGAGCACGGTCCCTTTGGCATAAGGATTATTTGGGGCTGAAGGCAATCAAGAAGCAAATGCAGAGAGAGGTGTTTACCCTCACTGGTGTGCCTTCACAGAGGACACAGACTTGCCTTTGTGAAGGGGTCTCATCCTTTCTGACACCAGGAACAGGAGACAACCATCATCCCTGCAAACAGAAGATTAGCACTGGGTTGGGTCTGCACAAACAAGGCTTACTGAAGTAACGTTTCCGAAATAAAGCCTGTCTCCGGTAAATCTGCCTTTTCTCAGTTTAATTCACACACCTCGGGTACCGAATATAAGAGTGTAGAAGAAAGGTGTTTTTTTGTTTTTTTTTTCTCCCTTGCAATTGCTTTGTAGCACTTGTAACTGAGTGAGGTGTCTGTCAGTTCACTGTCTTTCAATAAAATGCTTTCCTGCCCATGTATTTTTCATTAAATGGGGACATTTTCTCTGTTTTCAGAGAATGGGCAAGCTATGTGAGATTTCTCAGCCCTCAAAGAACTCAATGGAGGTGAATGTCTTGTTTGTTTTGAAGCTTGTCTTTTTCTCAAAGTGAACAGAAAACCATCCCAAGCCACTGTTCATATCAGCACCTGGTATTGTCCAGGGCAGTCCTCTCCCTGATGTATTATCCAGATGGGATAAGACTCAGCGAAAATAACAAAATCCTCTTTGTCTGCTTCCCAGACCAAAATGACCTTTCTTTACTCTGAAGTCTCTGAGACAAAGTGTATTCCCTAGAAATGATTCCTTTTCGGGAATGTCAGTTGAGTAAAGGGAAGCTACTGGGAACATAAGAAACTCCTGCACGAGAATAAAACTATCAGTTTTTTGTTTGTTTGTAAATGAGTAGTTTACATGATTTAGTTTATTTTTTAGAACAAATATACTTTGTATTAGTCTCCTGGGTGGCCAAAACGAAGAGCTACAAAGCTGGGGGTTTAAACAACAGGAATTCATCTTCTCTCAGCAGTGGAGACCAGAAGGCTGAGATCCAGGAGGGGCAGGACCATGCTCCCTCCTGAGGCTCCAGGGGAGGGTCCTTCCTGCCTCGTCCAGCTTCTGGGGCTCCAGGCGTCCCTGGGCTGGTGACCACATCCCTCCCATCTCTGCCTCTGTCCTCACGTGGCTTCTCTTCTGTGTCTGTGTCTCCTCTTCTGTCTCTTATGAGGACACCTGCCGTTGGATTTAGGGCCATCGTCATCCAGGATGAGCTCATCCCAGATCCTTACTCACATCTGCAAAGACCCTGTTTCCAAATAAGGTCCCATTTCAGGTACCTGGGCTAGGACTTCAGTGGCATGGTGGGTTTGAAGAAACAAGAAAGACAGGTTCCCTGGACGTGTCTTGGAGATTCTCAGGTGTCCCTAAGAATTTCCGTGACCACATGTTGTTCATGAAACGTGCATCCCTGTCCACTCATGGCCACTCATTTGTCTTCTTTAGTCTTTTTCACATGATGCTTCTGGGGAGGGTCTTAGTTCTCCGACAACAAAATGGTGGAGGCGCTCTGGGCACCCAGGGAGCTCACGACGCGTGGATGGTCCGTGTTTTTCGTGATTTACTGACGAACATTTTTGTTGTGTGGAGTTCGCTCAGCCTGCAGTGGACCCAGTGCTATTTTCTTGCAAGCTCAAAGTCTTTGTTTCCAGCGGACACAGTTGAGCACCTACTTTATGCACGGTGCACTCATTGCTTCTGGGACACCAGAAAATCCAGTTATATGTTTTCTCCCCATTTGAGGAAATTGCTGTGCAAGGAAACTAAGCGGCTTTGTCACCCGTAGGTCACCATGGCGCAGACTCTGGGCTTCCAATGGAGCTCTCACCCCCTTCGAAGGATGAAGTCCCCTCATTTGGTCATGAAAGCGTGTGAGGACAGGGGTGGTCCGTGATGCTGTGCGTGTCTGTGTGTGTGTGTGTGTCTGTGTATCCACATCTATGTGTGTGCATACAGAGATGGATTCACACATGTGCCTGTGTGTAGGTCTGGTTGGGTCTATACTGAGGTGTGTGTGTGTCTATGTCCATGCACGCATCTGTGTGTTTCCATGTGTGTGTATTTATGTGTCTGTGTGTCTGTGTGTGCGTGCGTCTGAGTGTGTGTTTATATGTGTGTCTGTGTGTGCGTGCATGTGAGTGTGTGTTTATGTGTGTCTGTGTGTGCGTGCATCTGAGTGTGTGGTTTATGTGTGTCTGTGTGTGCGTGCATCTGAGTGTGTGTTTATATGTGTGTGTTTGCATGCATCTGAGTGTGTGTTTATGTGTCTGTGTGTGCGTGCATCTGAGTGTGTCTATGTGTATGTGTGCATCTGTATGTGTGTTTATGTCTGTGTGTCTATATATGTGTGCACTGTGTGTTTATATGTCTGTGTGTCTGTGTGTGCATGCATGTGAGTGTGTGTTTATGTGTGTCTGTGTGTGCGTGCATCTGAGTGTGTCTATGTGTATGTGTGCATCTGTATGTGTGTTTATGTCTGTGTGTCTATATATGCGTGCACTGTGTGTTTATATGTCTGTGTGTCTGTGTGTGCATGCATGTGAGTGTTTATGCGTGTCTGTGTGTGCGTGCATTTGAGTGTGTGTTTATGTGTCTGTGTCTATGCGTGTGTGCACCCGAGTGTGTGTTTATATGTCTGTGTCTGTGTGTGCGCATCTGTGTGTTTATATCTTTGAGTGTCTGTGTGTATGTCTCTCTGTGTGTCCGTGCATGTCCCTGTGAGTCACCGAGGCCACCGCTCTGCTCGTTGTCATCTCCCCACACCCCAAGCATCTGTGTTGCCCTCACTGGCCGCCTCTCTGTGACCAGGGTGGTCTGGGTGATGAAGCTTGACTTACGGGCAATGATGTATTGAATCCAGGCCTGTCAGCTCCATTTTCCACCGTTTAGGGTCTTCATGTTTCAAAGAGCATGATAACACACGTCACTAACGTGGCTGAGATATGATAGAGATTATTTAGGACCATGTTCACACAATAGTCCTACCTTCCCGGAGAAAAAAAGACCCTATACACAGAGCCCAGCTGACGACGGGGAAGCCTGCAAAAACAGCCATCAGCCAC
Organism: Phoca vitulina; assembly: GCF_004348235.1. Classification (NCBI taxonomy): domain Eukaryota; kingdom Metazoa; phylum Chordata; class Mammalia; order Carnivora; family Phocidae; genus Phoca; species Phoca vitulina. Next base: position 1,125,198 of record NW_022589763.1, read on the forward strand.
AGGAGATAAAATAGCATCCCATTGCTCGAGGCAGGGAGAATTTATGAGTGTCATAAACCTGGCTGAGGGCCCCAAGCTTTGCATACTGTTTTATGGCACTGCCGCTATTCCCTATCCCTAAAGAATTTATGGTTGCGAGCAGCTGCGAGATCGCCAAATGTCATAAACCAGAGATTGTGCCCACGTCCGAGAAGTTTTATTCTGTTGGCTGACGGACCAGAAATGGGCGCGTTGAGATCCCGAGTTAAAATATGACCCACCCGTTGATTACATTCATCCAACCCAAAATTTGAGTTTATATTTTATGGGGAAAAGCTTACTCATTGAGTTCGATTCTTACCACGTGTAGAAATAAAACCTGCAAACAGGTCTCTATAAAAAGTATAGAATCCTAAATGCTGGAAGGAAAGGTTCTGCCCATCCATCCCTGTGATGGATGGTTTCTTTGGAGCCCATCGCTTACTCGGTGATAGTTTTATTGTTAGTGATAATGACTCATTGGGCGGGTATTTTATTCTGTAGTTTTTGTTTCACTGTGGGTCGATGAAGGTATTAATTAATATTGTCAAAGTCAATCAGTAGCTAAAAGCTGGCTGTTATATAACCAGCTCACTGAAAGTAGGATCTCTATGTCACAATGTTAGAATTGCATTGCTCCCCTGAATTTGATGAAGATAAAGTTGTGTATATATTATATATATACAATGTATATTATTATGTATTATTATATATAGCATATATACAACATATGTATACATACAATATACAATAACATATATCTACAATGTATATATACAATAACATATGTATATATACTATGTATATATACAATTACTATATGTATATAGTATATGATATGTATATTTTATGTAGTATGATATATACAATATATCATATATACATATGGTAGATATTATACATAGTATACCTATATATCATGTATATATCTAATATATATTATATATATTATATATATAATATGTGTGTATGTATTAGATATATACACACATTACAGTTGACCTTTGAACAACATGGGTTTGAACCGTGCAGGTCCACTTATACACAAATTTTTTTCTATAAATATACTACAGTACTGTAATACATTTTGTCTTCCTTATGATTTTCTTAATGACATTTTCTTTTCTGTACTTTTCTATACTTTATGGTAAGAATAGAGTGTATAATATATAGGAGATATAAAATAGGTGTTTATTATTTATGTTATGGGTAAAGCTTCTGGTAAACTATCAGTAGTTAAGTTTTGGGGGAGTCAAAAGTTGGGTGTGCATTTTCAACTATGCAGGTGTTGGTACCCCTAACCCCCCCATTGTTCAAGGGCTAACTGTATATGTATATATATGTTATATATAACATATATTATATATTTATATATTAAAATTAATTATTATTAATTATTTATTAATTAAATATTTAAATTAAATAAATTAAATAATTAAAATATTGATGATATTTTATATATTATATATTTACATATATAAATATATAATATGTTTATATTTAATTATATACATAAATTATATATATATAACCCACACATAGACATAATCACACATATACACACACATACTATATGTATGTGTACATGGTATACACATATGCCATATATAATATATAGCATATATTTGTGTGTATACATATATACATATAAATACATACATACACATATACACATATGTACCATATACGTATGTATATGTGTATATATAGTATATATGGTATATGGTATAAATTATATATATTACCCAGACAGACACATAATCACACACATACTAACACATAGTATATATATGGGCATATATGGTATACATATATCACATATATATGTACACATATACTGCATATATGTATATACATGTATATTTGCATTTTGGTATATTTGTATATGCATGTACATATGCATATGCATGCATATATAAACCACATATGCAATACATGTATGTTGTATGTAACATATATTTCAAAACTTATCAATCATGGGATATACCACTGTCAGTTTACTTTTTAAATATATAGAAATAAAAAATAAAAGTATAGATATATTTTATATTTTACTCATTAATGATAATCTTATCCTACTATAGTTGAAAGTAAAATAATCATTATTATGATCAACACAATAATCATTAATTTATTACTAATACAGGTAATAAACAACTGATCTAATAATAGTGTTGATATTGTAATACTATTAGAATCAATAGCGTCTTAACCTTTTTTCTTTTTCTTTTTCTGTATTTATTTATTTATTTATTTATTTATTTATGTATGTATGTATGTATGTAGGCTTCATGCCCAATATGGGGCTTGAACTTACAACCCTGAGATCAAGTGTTGCATGCTCCACTGACTAAGACAGCCATTTATTTATTTATTTATTTATTTATTTATTTATTTATTTATCACAACAAGTTCACTCCTTAATCCCCATCCCCTGTTTCTTATGTCCCCCCCACCCACCTCCCTTCTGGTGACCATCACTTTGTTCTTCATGGTTAGGAGTCTGTTTCTTGGCTTCTCTCTCTCTCCCTTTGCTCATCTGTTCTGTGTCTTAAATTCCACATGTGAGTGAGGTCATATGATACATGTCTTTCTCTGACTTATTTCGCTCAGCATAATACCCTCCAGTTCCATCCACGTCGTTGCAAATGGCAAGATCTCTTTCCTTTTGATGGCTGTGTAATATTCCATTGTATATATATACCACATCTTCTTTATCCATTCATCTGTCGATGGACATCTTGGCTCTTCCCATAGTTTGGCTATTGTGGACATTGCTGCTATAAACACTGGGGTGTAGCTGCCCCTTCGGATCACCTTCTGGCGGGAGCCCCCGTGGGACGCACCTGTGTCTGTGAGTCCCTAACAAGCACATCGGAGATGCTGTCTGCATGTTGGACATGCACCTGTGTCTGTGGGTCCCCTAGAAGCACGTCGGGGATGCTGTGTGCATGTCGGGGATGCCGTGTGCATGTCGGGGATGCCGTGTGCATGTCGGGGATGCTGTGTGCATGTCGGGGATGCTGTGTGCGTGTCGGGGATGCTGTGTGCACGTCGGGGATGCCGTGTGAACATCGGGGATGCCGTGTGCACGTCGGGGATGCTGTATGAATGTTGGGGATGCCGTCTGCACGTCAGGGATGCTGTGTGCACGTCGGGGATGCCGTCTGCACGTCGGGGATGCCGTGTGCGCGTCGGGGATGCTGTGTGCGCATCGGGGATGCTGTGTGCGCATTGGGGATGCCGTGTGAACGTCAGGGGTGCCATCTGCACGTCGGGGATGCCATGTGCACATCGGGGATGCCGTATGAATGTTGGGGATGCCGTCTGCACATCAGGGATGCCATGTGCACGTCGGGGATGCCGTGTGCACATCGGGGATGCCGTGTGCACGTCGGGGATGCAGTCTGCACGTCGGGGATGCCGTGTGCATGTCGGGGATGCCGTGTGCACGTCGGGGATGCCGTCTGCACATCGGGGATGCCGTGTGCACGTCGGGGATGCTGTATGAATGCTGGGGATGCCGTGTGTATGTCCGGGATGCCATGTGCACGTCGGGGGTGCCGTGTGCACGTCGGGGATGCCGTGTGCACGTCAGGGATTCTGTCCACAGGCTGCACCTGGGGAAAGTGCAGACGTGCAGCATGCCAGCCCCCCTTGTGAGTGACCAGGATGACCCCCCCACCCGGAGCCGCCCCACGCAGCTGGAGACCGCCCGTCCAGGGATGAATGCTGGCTGCCAGTGCCCTGCACAAAGCCCACACCTGCCTTTTTCTTTTCTCTTTGTTTCCGGTCCCGGCGGCGCGCTCAGCGCTGAGGCGCAGGGATGGTTTCAGATGACCAGCACCTTGTCCGTGGTGCACACGGGCTGGGGGAGGGGACGGACAAGGAGCTTGCTGCACCCTCGCCATGGGCAGCTCCACTCCTGAGCTTCTGGGGCTACAGATGACGGGTGTGTGGGTGCTGAGGCTGGGGGGCCACCGGGCATGCCCTGTGCCCTGTCATGACTCGAGCTCCTGCTGCTAGCAGCGAACTCTTCCCTTCTTAGAACGTTGCATTCCTGCTCATCTCCTCCTCCTCCTCCTCCTCTCCTGCTCTTCGGGCTCTGGCTCGTCTGTCCCTCTGCTCTTTGGTGGTTCTGGCCGGAGGCCGGCAAGCTGAACGGAGGGTCCAGGAGACCGTGCCCTGGAGCTAACAGCCGTGTGGGGTGGCACTTTGGGAATACGAGGCCGGCTTGCCCATCCCGCACTAGGAAAATCCTGAGCTTGCTCCACATATCAGAAAGTCCCCAGAGGGACGAGTGAGCCCCAGCTGCCCACAGGGCAACCCCCTCATGAATCGTGGTGACATCCTAACACCTACACACTCAGTCTCGGGTCCTGAGGCCGTGGGACCCAAACCCCTGATCAGAGGCGTGCAGGTTCCAGCCACAGCCCTGAGCTCGGGGGCAGCGGAGAGGGGCTGGGGGCTGAGCTCAGTCCCCCACGGTGGCTGGCCAGTGATTTAATTTGTCTTGCCTAGGATGTGAAGCCTCCATGAAATCCCTGAATTGTGGGGTTTGCTGCTGGGGGAGCTGAGCACAGCCGGTACAAGGAGGGAGTTCCGCATGGTTTAACCTGTGGGATGGGGCGCTCCCTCCAATGCCATGGTGTCTGCACTGAAACCAACAGTAGGACACTGACCCGGTGTCCAGACACCTCGGAAATGGGTTCATATTGGAAGAGCCTCGGCTACTTTGAGAGCAAGATGATAGACAAATAGACAAAACGCAGAGGGGTGCTTTATTTTCACCTCCCAAACCCGCTTCTTGCAACCCCACCTCCCACACTGGCCACGGGCTCCGTCCTTGTGTCAGGCTCTGCTTTGGGGGAACCTCTGAGAACATGGCGCCCCGTACCCCCGGCGCTCACGGTGAAGCATGCAAGCAAGGTGCCTCTAAGAATCACAGCCCCCAAGTTAGCAACCGCCGTTGCTGAGTCTGGACGGAATGGAGCCCTGGATGCAAGAACGTGCAACCGTGCACCGTCTCCATCAGACGCGGCTTCCCGCCCTACGGAACGTGAATTTCAGTCCAGCCAACGCACCAGGAAAAGGATGAAGGCTGGAGTATGGTCGGACTGTGGCGAGGATGAGGAGGGCGACATGTCCTTTGAAGGAGAGAGCTCCTGAATCATGCCGAAGGTGAAGTTATGTTCATTCTGGGAAAACTACAATTATTTTACGTGCATGGACCCATTTGGCTTTGTTCTCTGACTGCGTATCCTTAGTGCCCTCGGAACCATCATGCCATCGATGAACCGGCCTCCCAAGCTCTTTGTCGGGTAGTAAAATCCAGGTAGACTATTTTATTCCAATGAAATGTGCTACAAAGGACCCTCAGATACGTCTATTGACCCCACCTTCCAGAGGAGAATAATTGAAAGAAGGGAAAAAAGCAAAAAGAAAATATTTGCTCATGAAGACTTTGGCACACGTATTGCAAATGCTTAACCTACGGGGAGACATGGATGGAATCCGTTGAAGGGACTGTTGTTGTAAATCAAATGTTTCTGTCTTATTTATTTTTAAAGATTTTATTTATTTATTTGACAGACAGAAAGAGAGCACAAGCAGGGGGGACGGCAGGGAGAGGGAGAGGGAGAACCAGGCTCTCTGCTGAGCAGGGAGCCGGATGCAGGACTCGATCCCAAGACCCTGAGATGGTGACCTGAGCTGAAGGCAGACGCTAGCATCTGCGTTCTCTTTCAGGTGGAAATTCTTCACAGACTGCTTGCTTTTTCTTCTTTCCAGATGCATCCATGAATATGCTTATTTCAAGAAGCAATTGAAATAGTCTTTGGGGGACTTTTTCAAGACATGTCCAGAAAGCTCAAAAAAGAAGAAAAAGTCTAATATCTTGAAGAATTACCAAAAAAGATACACATATTGTTTTGAATCATTTGCAAACATTATATATACATATATATGTATTTTTACAAATTGCATGGTGTTTTTGATACAAAGACAAATGTAAAGCTCTAATAATGGATGAATTCAGTATATAAAATATCACCATGTTAAATGCAACTATAGAAAAACAGGGAAATGATTTGACATATAATGTATTATTTGTTTCAGAGGTACAGGTCTGTGATTCAACAGTCTTTACACAATTCACAGTGCTCACCATAGCCCATTTCTTGATTGGATCATTTGTTCTTTGGGTGTTGAGTTTATTAAGTTCTTTATAGATTTTGGATACCAGCCCTTTATCTGATATGTCATTTGCAAATATCTTCTCCCATTCTGTCGATTGTCTTTTGGTTTTGTTGACTGTTTCTTTTGCTGTGCAAAAGGTTTTTATCTTGATGAAGTCCCAATAGTTCAGAAGACAAGAACAGACATTTTTCCAAAGAAGACATCCAAATGGCCAACAGACACATGAAAAAGTGCTCAACATTGCTCGGCATCAGGGAAATCCAAATCAAAACCTCCATGAGACACCACCTCACACCAGTCAGAATGGCTAAAATTAACAAGTCAGGAAACGACAGATGTTGGCGGGGATGCGGAGAAAGGGGAACCCCCCTACACTGTTGGTGGGAATGCAAGCTGGTGCAACCACTCTGGAAAACAGTATGGAGGTTCCTCAAAAAGTTGAAAATAGAGCTACCATACTATCCAGCAATTACTACTGGGTATTTACCCCAAAGATACAAATGTAGTGATCCGAAGGGGCACGTGCACCTTGATGTTTATAGCAGCAATGTCCACAATAGCCAAACTGTGGAAAGAGCTGAGATGTCCATCAACAGATGAATGGATAAAGAAGAGGTGGTATATATATACAATGGAATATTATGCAGCCATCAAAATGAATGAGATCTTGCCATTTGCAATGATGTGGATAGAACTGGAGGGTGTTATGCTGAGCGAAATAAGTCAATCAGAGAAAGACATGTATCATATGACCTCACTGATATGAGGAATTCTTAATCTCAGGGAAATGATTTGAAATGCATTCACTCTTCTCACTGTTAAATGTGCTGTACCCATCACATCGCAGAAAGGGTGGTGTTTTAAGAAACCTGCTCTAGTTCAGTGACCCTGTAGGTCGATATTGTTATAATGATGAGCAGCGGTTTACTCAGTGGCAGAAAATGACTTAAAGGTGTTATTCTAGGCAAAATGACGCACGTACATCCCAATGTGCAAAACACACAAATATGTTATCTTTGGAAACACCCTGTTTCCAAACAGGCCCCATGCACATGTTAGGGGGCGTTAAGACATGGATGTACTTTTTAGAGGCCACCACTCAGCCCACTCCAGTAAGGAAAGACCCAGACAGAGGTCACTTCTCTCGAGTTCTCAGGCAAATGCCTTCCTCCCCTCGTCCTGGTTTATCTTCCTGATCTCTTCTTCCCCCATGCCCCCAGAGCAAGCGCTTTGATATTAGCAACACGATCTACAGTGGACATCCCTGCTTACCCCTACGAACTCTCCCTTCTCCTGACGACTTCCCACACATTGGCGGTTCCTTCTCCGTGTGTGTGCCCACGGCAGTGCTGCTATTTTCTCTGAGACGGACCAAGGGCTGTGTTGATTTTGTGTTGGAGGGATCGTGTGCCCTGAGCGGGGGTTTGGGGAAACATTCAATATTTGTTGATCAACGTGTGAACTTCAGGGAATCCCTCATTGTAGCCGCCTTCCAGGCATGCTTACCATGTGTCTGGCTCTCTGCTGAGTGATCGTCACAAAAAGTCTGGGAAGACTTTGTCTTTCCCTGTGAACGTGCCCCCTGACAATGCAAATGAAATATCCCTGACGGTTGCGTCTTCAGCCACAGAGCTCACACTCCCTTGCCTCCTTCTACAGATGTCAGAGAAATGAGGCTCGTGGGAAAGAGAAATTGAGGACAACGGGCTGTAGGGCAAGGGAGAGGGGCAGCAACAGCTCTGCATGGTTGAGCGGTTTCCTGAAGTAACATGCTCTCCCTGGCAGGGGGCACTTTTAGGGCTGCTCGCTGCTTGCTATGGGCTGAATCATGTCTTCCTGGATGCGCATGTTGGAGCCCTCACCCCCAGGTCTTCATAATGTTGCTCTATTTGGAGGTGGGGTCTTTAGAGGGGATTAAGGTAAAATGAGGTCAGTAGGGTGGGCTTTGATCCCACAGGACTGGGGTCCCTATAAGAAGAGGGAATGAGAACAGAGATATACACAGAGGGATGACCACATGAGGACATGGGGAGAACACAAGGTCTACACGTCAAGCAGAGAGATCTCAGGAGGAACCAGTCATGGCCCCATCTGGATCTCAGACAACCAGCCTCAGCCCTGCCTGGATCTCAGACTCCCAGCATCAGCCCCGCCTGGATCTCAGACTCCCAGCCTCTAGGACCGGGAGAGAATGCATGTCTACTTAAGCCAGGGCCATTCTGTGGTGCGTTGTTATGACCGCCACGGGATGGTAATACACTCCTCTACAGCTCCTTTGCTCAGTTGGAGATTTTTGGGGTGCCCTCGGAAATCCGGACCCCAATTCTTTTATATTTCTATTTAAAGGAAGACGGGGACTGTGCTAATTTGCAAGGCACCTACCATCCCTTAAATGAATGCCATCATTCTCAAGCATGTGTCTTTGTGCCAGGATCCGTTTTGCGACCGTGGATCTAAGTGCTAGGCATTTTTATGAGGCTGGTTTAATTAAAAATTCACGTCCCTTTGACAGTTTTTAGTTTAAGAACATTAAAATATGGGGCATTAAAATTTTTAATGGCTTGGCATTTTGAGGAAGGGTGTTTTGTTGTACTATTAACATCTGTTCGGTTCAGCTATTATGGGTTTATTTTATCGCAGAAATGTGATGGGGAATTCGTTTGGACTATATTTATTACCTCAGATTTCATGTCATATGCAGACTGGAATGTTTTTATTCCCCCAAGCCCCATAAAAGCCAGAGATTGAAATTTCATTTCAAGGGCATAAAGTTGCCCTTGAAAATTCTGGATCAAGAGCCCATTATTTTCTTGTTACTGGATTCATCCCAAGAGGTTCCACCTTGTATTTCTGCTAGTGGGATTCGGTGAGTAGTAGAGTATTCCTCATGTTGGGGGACATTTCCATTCTTCAACCATTTACAGATATAGCTGCCCTGGCTGAGGAAGATCACACTTTCCCACTGCCCTGACCTCACGCACCTCAGCGAATTTGAAGTAAGTTGTGTCACTACCTATCTGAAGCTTGAGGACCTGGCACCTGGTTCCCTACACGTCTTGTTCTCTCTCCTTGGAGATTTGCAATGTTCCGGAACTGTGCCGGTCCATCATCCTGGGTCCTGGTCTTCAGATGACATGGACTGGAGCACCCATTGATGAGCAGGTGCATGCATGAGAAACAGATTTTGGTCACATGTGGGCCACTGAGATTTCAGGGCTGTTTGTTACAGCAGCACTGCCTAGTCTATCCTGACCGATACACTCATTGATGGCTCACTTTCTACTGGGTTGCTTTGCTCAGCTGTCTATTCATAAGGAGGGAAATGTCCCCTTTGTGCAGAAAGACTAGCCAAGGAGATGGACCCTTAGGTTTCGATGTTCTTTATACCATGCATTCTTTGATGCATTGAGTTGCTGAATCATTTGCTACTTGCATCAAGGACATTGGTGTAAGGACACAATGGCTCCGTATCCCTGTGCTTCTCAAGCATCCTGGTCAGGGTCTATTTGGAGGTGGGGTCTTTAAAAAGGGGATTAAGGTAAAATGAGGTCAGTAGGGTGGGCTCTGATCCCATAGGACTGGGGTCCTTATAAGAAGAGGGAATGAGAACAGAGATATACACAGAGGGAAAGACACAGAATTAGTGAAACAATTATGAAACGTGTTTCCTGGGTGTGCTGCCGGGAAGTGACCACATTTAAGTCTAGCAAGAAGAGAGACCAGAGCTAAAAACCACCAGGACTTGAGGGTCCCCCAAATAATTCCAGTTTGAAAACGTCCCATGAAGGGAGCCAGGGTTCTGCCCCATGAGCTAAAATGCATCTTCTTTGGAGGGGATTGGATTAAGCAGCTCATTTGAAGATGTTTCTTTGCGGGCTGTTTGTATGGAAGACTTTGTGATGGAATGCTTGAGTGGCGCTGGTGGTTAAAGGGGAGAAGTTCCCAGGGACAGCCACCCGAGGGCAGGCCTTGGTGGGCACCATGGCGACAGATCTGGTGGTCGGGACTGACGTTTTTAGAACCACAGCGATGTGGTGGAATACAGACTGGGGTGAGGCAAGGACAGTCCAATCTGGTGTCTGCCCCGCAGTTTGGTCAAGCACCAGTCTGAGGTGCTGATCACCTTTGTGGTGACATCAGCTTAGATGGAGGAGGCCCCTCGATTTTACGGTTCAGAGTGGCTTGGGGAGCTGGCAGCAGAGTCTGTTCTCACTAATAACTGAAAGAATAACAGCGGTGGTTGCCATTTACCGAGCTCTTGCAGTGCCTGAGGGGCCATTCCAAGAGTTTAATTTAGGTGCACCGCCTTGTTTAATTTTACAGCCTCCCCATAATGGCGACACTGTTATTATCCAAAGTTGCAAGTGTGCAAACAGGCCTGGGGAGCTTCATCACTAGCTGTGCGACCCTGAAAAAGTTAACAACACAGCTGGAATTTAGCTTCGGTCTGCTTGGCTGGGAGCTCGTAACCATTTGGGGCTCTGCCCGTCCAGAGGAAACACAGAGCTTTCCCTTGGACTGCAGGAAGAGAATAAACCCGGCTTCATGATAATCTCAATTCCGTGTCTTCAAGGACAATTAAACCAGCCTCTGGCCAAGATGTAGCTTTCATACCCTTTGTAGGGTCAGCTTTTTAGCCATGTTTCTGCCGCCCTTGGAATAGATGGTGTTGTACGAAGCCCTGAGTCACCACCTCTGAGGCAGTCAGCAAAGACCTTCAGAGCTGCTCTGGGGAGCGCAGACAGAGAGGTGGAGTTTGTTTACCTCCTGGAAATGTCAGATTTGGAGGTTCAGCGCATTTGTCAGGGGAAGCTATGTGTCTCTGTTAGATTGCACCTCCTGCTGGCAGACCGCGGTGCTTCTCTTCTCTGTTCTCCAGAGCCTCAGAGACCTAGGCCCTGGTGCAAGTACCACCCCTTAATTTCAGCAGACAGGCTGCCTTCCCATGTCAGGGAAGGACCCGGCTTTCAGAGATGCGTGAACTCTAGGCTGCCAAGGAAGAATTTGGGCTTTGCCAAGTTTTAAGGTCACAACAGATGGAAGCCTCCAGTCTCATTCTACATCATGTTTTAATTATGACTTCAAGGCAAAAGTCACACATTGAAGTATGTGACGGGTGTAAACTCCGTCACTCCATCTACACTGGAGGGTGACTTGTTCTGCAGCAGTTTTATGAGGGGCAATCCCCAAACCTGTATTAACACATTCTACATCAGGATATAGAATTTACCATCTCCAGTACCAGGAGTGTGTGTGTGTGCACGCGTGCGTGCGTGTGTGCCCTGGTGATCAAGGCTATTGTTAGCATTGTAAGAGAGAAGACATCATCTCAGAATGCAAACTGGGATTGGCACTGAGTGGGTTGGGTGTGGGGGACAGAGAATGAACCTCCATCCTTTATCTGTCTTCACTGCCTGCAAGACCAGCTCATCCTGTTTTCCCCAAGTGGATCGAGCACAGAAAGCAAAGTCTACCCATCGTGACTTGGGTGGGCTTCCCTGTCGGGCTAACATGGATATCAGATGTGCTCTAACTGGGTGTGCAGATGTAGAAGGCAGGGCTGGGGGCAAGCCCCCTTGCTTGGAAGATCACACAGGTCTCTGGTGTAGTTTATTTAATTGCACAATAGGGTCATCCGACCCCTGGATATAGGAGTTGTCCTTCATTTTGTGCAAACCAATGGTAACCCATTGGAAGGGATGCACAGAGAGCTCTTTCATAATTTATCAGTGCACCACACATGCAGGAAAAGTTCTTCGGTCCTAAGAGCATGTAAGGTTATTTGTAGAAATAACCTTGAACATAGGGGAAATATTATCCCATTCTGGTGTCTGCATTTTGGAGGGCTTACACTAACATACCAATTTTTTCTAAGTTCTATTATGTTACTTGTTCTAATAAATATAAAATAATACTAATTTTAAATGGCATGGATGCACCAAGATGGGTTATTATTTCCTAGATTATTTCCACACACAGAAGCTACCCACAAACTGACCAGCTCCCAGATGGACACAAAGACCACTGGTTTCCCCTGTGGTTCCAATCACCCCCAAGGACAGTCACTGCCCCCACCCCCCAACCACCACTCTGACTCGTAACATCGCTGATGGTTTTGCCCATTTTCATACTTTACATGAATAAATCATAGAAGATGTGATTTTTAGGGGGTGGGTGGGAGGCTGGCTTCTTCTGACCAACATTGTGCTCTTGAGATTGTGGGTCATTGTGGGGCATTCATCGACATGAACGATGAGCATCCCCTCTAATGTTTATCTCCTCTACTGTTGATGGGTCTTTGGGAAGTTTCCCACTTGGGAATATGGCGGACAAGTGGCCATGAGCGTTCTAGCTCACGCCCTTTGTCGTGCTGGTGTAGGTGTTTTTGTGGGGGGTGTCTACCCGGTGGTTGTGGGGTGTGTGTGCCCTCATGTGTCACTGGGACACTAATCTGAGAAGGGTATTGTAGACTTGTTGAGCAGAGCACACGGTTAATCAGGAACACTCACCTCAGGTTTAGCAGCTGGTGCCTCCATCTGAGACAACTCCTGCCCCCATTCCAACCCCAGGAAACTTGAGAGAAACTTGGAGAGGAATCCTCTTGCCCATGGTCATGCAAACAGGAACCTGAGACCCCTCCTGTTCCCCCCATGCCACATGTTCTAATGGAAGCTCAGGCGAATTCCTGAATAAACGGATTGGGGATTTGATGGGAATGTATTGTGACATGACTGGTGAGTTGTGAAGAATACTAATTCACCTGGGGTCATTTGTTGCCCTAAAATTCTGTCAGGGGCATCTTCAGAGAGCTGGGAGCCATCTGTGGAGGAGGTCATGCAGCCGGAGCATGCTAAGGGTGCCCACTGTGGTGTATCAGCACGTGGGGCAGCAGAGGGCCGCCGGTGGTGTGGACTTGCATGCAAGGACAGACAGTGATGGTTTAGGGCCATGTTCCGTTAGCACCATCTCCTATGTAGTGCGACAATGAGCACCATGGCATTTTCAGAAATTGGGGTGTTGGTCTGGGTGCCCCTAAAGCTAGGCACTGAGCTGGGATGGACTGTGTCATGGGTGTACTGGGGAGGGGCCATCTCTGGGGACAGTAAGTGGTCGGGGGGACTTGGGGGAGCCATCTAATTGAAACGCACATCTGCTCTGACCCTGGGAAGACTCATTGGAGAGAGAAACTGATGGATCAGAAGTTCTGAGCTTGGAAACAGGGCAGGAAGGCCAGTTCCGCTTGCTGTTCTCAGAACAAGCCGGCCACTCTGCCAGGTGGTCCCAGAACCAAAGGTCAGGGGTCCTGTGTGCCCCAGGGGTGGCCCTGCCTCAGTATCCCTCTGGAGTCTGTCGTGGAAGAGGTGTGGCCTCTCAGGACGGTGCAGTGATGGGTTTCAGGAAGGCAGCTGGACTACCTGTGATAACCCCTCAGTCTGAGATCAGAGAAGGATCTTCTAGAGCCACCACACTGTGACATGTTTTTCTTTAGAAAATAACCCTTTTTCTTCTTTTGTTAAAAAAAAGACAATGTTTTCCCTCTACACGTGACTTTGGCAACCTACACTCACAAGGCATGGATTACAAATGGTCATCCTGTTGGTCAACATGCCACACAATCAGAGAAACACAAAATTTAAGAAGACCCCATACTCACTCATAAGTTTGAGACCATACAAAGAAGACGGACAACAGTGCCAGGTTCAAGGGAATTAGGAGGAACAGTTCTCTATTGAGGACGTAAGCTGCTATAACCCATTCCACACTCTTTCAATGAAATTAAAAATGCACAAATCGGTTGAACCAGCAATTCAATTTTGTAGGAGTCTAGCCTATAGCTCACACACACACACACACACACACACACACATCAGGGGAATTCACTGCAAGAAGTATTTATTCGCAAATTGCTGGAAACATGTCAAAATCCCATTTATAGGGTGGTGATTAATGATCTGGTTCTTGGTTGCAAGCAACAGAAATAGAGCTGAGCTAATAAGCAGTACACTTCATCATCTATGAGACCAAAACATGGGGATTTGGGGGGCCAGGGAGGTCCCACCTTGTCCTGCATAAACAGTGGGGGAGCATCCCCAAATCTCACCTGAGTCACATGGGAAAGGGGATTCTTTGCAAGAAGACATTTCCTGGAACAGAAAAAGGTTGAGAAAATCATGTCCCACCCTTCACCATTTCTAGGGGTGTGGGGCTCAGGTGAAGTTCAGCAATGTCATGGGCGAGGTGCTTATATCATTTGGGGGCCTTTTTAGTAAAGGAAAAGGAAATTATGCATACATGCTTAGGAAAGTGAATTTCTTTTCTTTAGAATTAATTTATAATAAATTTCAAATTTAAAAAGCTGACAAGTATCCCAAGCATCACGGAATTCAGAGAGGTATCATTTTTATTAATTCACTTCTCAATACTGTTGCACATTCTCTACAGTTTCTGGTGGTGCGTTCTTTGATCTGATCTTGTGTGAAAGAGGATTTGTCTGATCTACACAGGTGTCTCCTCTATATAGGTGTCTGGTCTACACAGATGTGTCACCTACACAGGTGTTTGATCTATATTCTTTCATATTATCTTTATGTGAAAATGAATTTGATCCACACAGGTGTGTCATCTACACAGGTGTCTGATCCACACAGGTGTGTCATCCACACAGGTGTCTCATCTACACAGGTGTGTCATCTACACAGGTGTCTCATCTACACTGGTGTCTCATCTACACAGGTGTCTCATCTACACTGGTGTCTGATCTACACAGGTGTCTCATCTACAAAGGTGCTAGGAAGATAATATAGTCTTTCCTCTATCCCACATGATTCCTGGTTTATGACTGAGGTTTGGGCATGTTTTCTCAAGTGTCATAATGCCTTATTCGTAATGTCACACACCTGTCTCACGATTGCTTTCAGTGTTGGGAAAATCTCCGTCCTCTTTCTCTCATATAAGAACCGTAAGATTTCAGAATATTTCAGAATATGATTTCAGAATCATACCAATATTTGCTCCAGAAGATTTCAGAAATATTTCAGAATATTTCGGGGTTTTTTCCTCATGCAATTACTCACCTCGATCCACTTTGAACTGACGGCACTCATTAACCAGTTTGTTTACGACATTCTCCGAGTGACAGTAATTCATACATTTCACATTATCTGCACCGACGGTGGCGCTTTGTGTTAACATCAGCGGGAAGTGACAGCCATCAGCCAGTGTAATCCTATGACTCTATGACTCATTTTTCATTTACCAGATTATCAAACAACCCAAGGACCTACTAATGACTTCTATTTTAAACATGATCCTTCCCCCAAGTGCATTACTCCTTTTGGGATGACCAGAGCAATTCCAGCTACAGTTTGCTAATCGATGTGAGAGCAATTTCATCGGATTTCCCGGCTCATCTTTATCACTTTATCTTTATATGTATCTTCCTTTTTTTAATATAAACTGAATTTACTCTCAGTTCCTTGGTAAATAGATCTCAAGTTGTAAAAGAAGGTAAGTCCCCGATGCTCAAATGACATAAGTCATTTCTCACTGTTTTTATCTATGTGCTTCCAAACATCTTTCCGAGTTGTGATAAAATGGCCTGCTTCTGATTCAATATTCCTTTACCTGGACCCCCAAGAAGCCAACGGCCACACAAGGAAATGTGACAGAGGGGTGGTCCTTCCCTAAAGTATGGGCCTGGATAACGCAATGACTAGGACCCCCTGTCCCCACCTTAGATCTTGGTGGGAGGAAGAGGGTGGGCAGAAGGGGACTCTGCATTTCTGGGGATTACCACCTACCTGTTTTGTTGAGTGTTCCTAACTTCTAAGTCTGGCTTTGGGATGCCTCCCCCAATAGTCTGAGGAACTCACCTGCACACACTTGCTCACTGCCACCTCTGTGTCAGTCTGTCTAGAGCAAGAATTAAGAGACAAGGGTCTCTGAGGATGAAGGAGGTGAAGGAACCCATCTGTGCTGTAGTTCCAAAATCTGGAAACCAAAGGGTTTGCTCCAGATCAGGACAGTGCACTTACTGCTACCCATTCTCTGTTTGCTCAGCATCTGGATGCCATCCTTTGTGGGGGGACCCATCCCCATGAGGCTGAGACCCTCCCCCTTTGGAGATGGAAAGTAGCAAAGTTCACTTTTCCAAAGATTCTTGCAGCTAGAGCACAGATGGGGACTATAGTGGGTGAAAGAATGTCCGCCCCAAAAGATATGTGCACATCCTCACAGCTGGAATGTGTGAAGGGGACCTCATTTGGGAATATGGTCTTTGCAGATGTGACAAAGTGAAGGATCTGAGATGAGCTTATCCTGGATCAGGGTGGCCCTAAATCCAATGACAGGTGTCCTTATAAGAGACAGAAGAGGAGACACAGACACAGAGGAGAAGCCACGAGAAGATGAAGGCAGAGATTGGAGGGACGTGGCCACGAGCCCAGAGACACCTGGAGCCCCAGAAGCTGGCAGACACAGGAAGACCCTCCCCTGGAGCCTCAGGACGGAGCACAGCTCTGCCCCACCTGGATCTCAGTGGTCCTGCCCCACCTGGATCTCAGTGGTCCTGCCCCACCTGGATCTCAGACTTCTGGTCTCCAGAGCTACAGTGTTAAGCACCCCAGTATGCAGTCATTTGCTGCAGCAGCAACAGAATCTAACACATGCTCTAGAATTAGGACATTGGTATTTGAGTGTCTAGAACTGCCCTGTCTCTCACAGGACCCTCGTGTCTGGTGCTCCTGGGAGAAATAGGGCATCAGTCACAGAACATCCCTAGATAAGCATCTTTCAATACACCTGCAGCCCTCAGGTCATCAAGGACCACCCAGAGGATGATAAACCACAGGGCAAAAGGGAACTAACCAGTCGCCGATGATGGTTTGGTTTGATGAAAATAATTCTTGATTTGACATTTTATAAAATAGGGCATTTTGGTCTCTATAGACCTGCAGACAAATTCCTACTCTTTCCCGTGTATCATCCACATCCCCTCTCCTTGACTGACCCAGAGCTCAGAGATGGCTGATTGGCTGATCTCCCTGGCAATATCATAATGGTTTTATGCAATTTAACATCTGTGTGCTTACTTTACTCACTTATGAAATTACTTCAAAATAACAAAATTAAACAGGATCTTCCATTTCAGGCTGGCATTGTATGAACAGCAGAGAACGGCGTGTTCCCGTTCATAATAGCTAAGGATGTTTGACTCGACTTTGCCAATGGACGGGAAGACTGGGTTTACCAAGTGATCCAGAAAATGTCCTTTCTGGTGAGGATATGTCTCAAGGGAAAAAAAGAAAAGGCAAAACAAAACAAGAAAGTACTGGGGGAGTCTTGTCCTGATGATATTCTTTTTGCATTTGGCAAAATCCTGCAGTATCGGGAAGGTAGCCCAAGACGCACCTTACATAACTTATCCACAAAGGGGATGATTGCTCCTCAAGGGCAGGGGCACAGGTAAGTATATCGGAGCATGAACATTTGTTCCTAGATGCAGCCCAGCACAGGTCCTTCTGCAGAACATAGACTCAGAGGATCTCAGAGATGGGTAGAGCCTTGGGCACCATCCAGCTCAGCCTCGTTTAAGAACCTGGGATGTCACAGTGGGGAGCATCACTCAAGGTGGCGTGCTCCCTCATGGCATGAGAACCGAAGTCAGCGGTAGAAGGAGCAGCCCCACAAGACGGCGTTAGCCCTGGGGTCTTGCTTCTTCTCCAGGCGTGGCCCAGGTGATGCTTTATTGAAAGCACTGAGGTTTTGCACGGGTCTATAGGAAGGGGTCACATCTGCAGGCGTGCGTAGCTCGAACTCAGCATGTTCCCCACAAGGGTCTGTTTTCACGAGTGGCTCTTGACCAGATCCTGGAAGGTTATGATTTGTTCATCCTTGAGCCACGCTGAACGGGTTTTCCCTAGGAGTTTGGGCTCACGACATGGTTTGTGGTGAGCACCAGCTTTCCTCTGAGGGGTCTCAGTATTGGTAACTGAACCTTGCCCCCAATACCTTGGGATGCCAGGCTCTGGTGAGTGTCCCTGTGGTTGGCATCATTTCCAACATGCTGTCCCAAGTTGATGGCGGAGGAATTAAGTGTGTCCTGGGTGTGTACACTGGCAGAGGGCCATGAACAACTTGTATGAGGTTTTCACTGGACTTTCCCCCAAGCACATTTTCTCTGCTGATTTTGCTCTGTGTCCTATTTTTGGGATGAGCCATAGTTACGTGTACAACAACTTCTGGGTCTCATGTGTCCTTCTAGTGAATCATCAAGCCTGAGGATGGTCTTGGGCCCCCGCCCCAACACATTGGGGGTCATGTGATTTTGAGCCAAGTTAGAAAAAGAGAATACAGAGGACATGGCCTTCTATGCACCCAGAAAAGCCAGGTCTGGAACTCTTTAAGGGCTGAGGGAAAGGGACATATTGATGGTTCACAGGTGGTTTCTAAACAGTAGGGCTGTGTTCCCTCCTGAGGCTCCAGGGAGGGTCCTTCCTGCCTCTTCCAGCTTCTGGGGCTCCAGGTGTCCCTGGGTTTGTGGCCACGTCCCTCCCATCTCTGCCTCTTTCCTCACGTGGCTTCTCCTCTGTGTCTGTGTCTCCTCTTCTGTCTCTTGTAAGGACAACTGTCATTGGATTTAGGGCCACCCTGATCCAGGATGAGCTCATCTCAGACCCTGTACTTACTACATCTGCAAAGACCCTGTATCCAAACAAGATCCCATTTGAGTTTCCGGATGGAGATGAATTAGGGGGATACTATTCAACCCCATATATGGAGAATAGGATTTTCTCCAATGTCAGATTCTCAAACCTCCTTATTTACTTGTTTGCATTTTTTCCACTTGTTTTGCTATATAACTGACATGAAACTGCCCTATTTCAACTGTGGAAGAACCCGAGGGGTGATGCACATTCCATGCAGGTGTCAGGCAAATGATTTCCAGGCACAGGACAGAGCCCGGTGAGGGATCAGGAGTGAACCTGAGGTGCATCAGGATCAGTGCAGAGACCTCTAGGGCAGCACCAAAGCGAGCAAGAGGGCAGTGGTGGGCGTCCCAGCAGGGAGGACATGTGGGGTGCACCTGCTCCCCAGTCCCTGGTGGGGACTGTACCTGTGGGTACAGTGTGTGTTGTGTTTCTCATGCAGAGTGAACGCCGGAGCACATGTGTGATGTGATGTGTGTTTTGAAATGGCTCCTTCTGGCTGGTGTTCGGATTGCGGGCTATATGCCAAGGACCCAGGCAGGGTCTACAGAGAGGGGTCTGCGGCGCATCCCAGGCCAGAGGGGTCAACAGCTTGGGCCAGGTTGGTGTGGTACAGAGGATGTGACATGCTGGATTCTGCACGGATCGTGAAGGTGGATGTGCTACAAGGTGCAGATGGATTGCCTGTCGGTGTTTGAGGAAGGCAGGGATGGAGGGTGGCTCCAGGTCTTGTCTGGGAAGAAGGAAAGACAGAGCTGGTGTCCCCTATTGGGGCAGGCTCTGGGCGGTGCAGGGGTGCAGAGGAATGTCCCATGTTCAGATGCAACTGTGTCTGGGTCTGACTCGTGTGCTGTGGCATCAAGAGGAGGCTGTCAGGTCGACAGACAGGTCTTTGTGTGCCAAGCGATAGAAAAAGCCTTCACGTACACTGGCTGGGGTATTGTCCACAAATGTCACCATCACATTACCTTTAGGAATAGACATTCTCATGATGCCCATTCCACGGAGGTGCTGGAAGGCCACATGGCCGGGCTTGGCTCATCCTGGCCCAGAAGCAGGTTCTCACAGCCCTGTCATGGGCAGTGGGGTCTGGATGAGGAGCTTGGTCTCGTGACTCGATACCTCCGTCAGGCTTTATGCAGCGTACACTGACCTGTGGCCAATCTCTTGTGTCTTGGTCAGCCACCCGGTTTGTATGGCTCTGTTGTGGCCGCCCCGGGAATTGCATACAGGGTGGTTCATTAACACGCACCTCCTGTTAGAGAGCAGCTGAGCAGAGGTCCCCACACCGGGCACATTGGAGACATTTGTCCAGACAGGAGGGGCCACCATCACCGAGTGTGTTGGGAGACCCCATCCTGCGGGCAGTGAGCAATCACATGTGTGCCGTCATCATGGAGCAAATACTGGAGAAGAGCGGAGCTGCCCCATGTGCCCCTCCCACAGGACACCTTATATTCCAATCCTCCCATGTGGCAATGAGTCCAAACCTCGAAAGGGTGTCCATGCCTTTGGGATAAGACCCACAGGCTTCAGGGATGCATTTTACATTTATGCTGAGGCTCCTCCTGAATCGGGGAGTCCATACGTCCACAGAGGTGGGACTGTGCCCTTGGGGGAGCAATCTGTCTGACCACCCAGGAGCACGGTTTCCCGATCTGGTGGGAGACACAGGGTAGCCGTGGGAATCTGCATGCGGGCTCCGGGGTGCCTCCAGGCCGCGGTGCTTGTGCATCACGAAGCGTCCACGCACTTGTGCACCGACGAACGGAGACCTGCTGCATCCTGCCGCTGGCCCCTGCCTGGCGCTCTTGCCGGGGGAGGCGTGAAATGCCGCGTCTGCAGAGCCCGGCTGGAGGGGAATGACGGGTAAACAGCTGGAAAGGTCACTGCGTAAGCACCTGTGAGCTGAGCAAAGCGCCAGAGGCAGGGGGAGATTTTGAGCAGAGGGACTTTCCCAAGAAAGAGAAATGGTGTTTCCGGTTGTTGCTTGGCGGCATGGATGGACCAGCCACGCTGCCCTGGGCAGCCTGACACGCACAACACGTACAGCCAGGTGGTCCCCTTCTTCAAGACCAGCGAAGCCAAATGCTGGTTTTGTCCCACTGCGCTCAGGGGATACAGGAACCTTGCTGCACCAAGAGCTCACCTCCCCTGCAGGCACTTCTGATTCTCCTGCTGTTGAACCTGGGGTGGGGGGGAGGGTTGCACTTCTCTGAGCTGTGATCCTTGACCCCTCACTTGGGAACGGATAACGATCCCTCCTTTCCCTAACGGAGCAGTGCCCACGAGGCAGACTTTACACCACGCATTATCACCTTGAACGCACATTACCAGCAGGAGCTAGGACATCCGCTGACCCATCTTTCGGGTCAGTGCTTCCATGTGGGGTTGTCTTACGGGGTTCAGAGGCATGCGGGGGGGCAGAGGGACTTTGACCTCATGTGCCTCAGCTAACGGGGAGGCTTGATAACGGACTCCAGCATGTATCCGAATGACTTACAATTATTTATTTGCAGCGGGCTGAGTGGAAGTCGGGTCTGCAGGAATTTCCCGCGTGTCTGCACAGCGTTTTTGTAAACGTGTTTCTGTTTTCTGTTCAGTGATTACTTACTGAAAACAGAAACGCGGTGGGGAGGGGCTATAAAGAGAAAGTCAAATGAACCCCCTCCCCCGAAAACACCTGTTCTCATAAGATAAGAGCTCTGTTCTTGCACTGGAAACATAATCGTAGTCTGCATGATCCTCATTTAAATAAAAACAGCCAGCTAGGCGGCTCGTTCTCATTGAAATTCCTGAGATCTTCATTCTTTCTTGGTATTTGGTTGAAAACAGACAAAGTTTATCTCCTGCTTTTCCCAGAGGATCAGCCAGGATTAAGTGCCTATATGCATGCACGATGAGAGCCTTTTAGTTCTGGTGGGAATGTCCTCCAGTCTGACTTGATGTCATTATTGCCTCTACTTGCAACGCAGAAGCAGACCTTGGGTCCTCCCAGGTGGAGCAGGAACTCGGGTCTCTCTCAGCTTTCAAATGCAGCAAACACCTGGCTGTACCCAGCCGTTCTTGTGTAAAGCTTTGCTTTGTCCTCAAGTTGCTCAAAAAGTGCCACTCTTTAAAAAATAAATACATAAAACAAAACCCTGCCCGCTCCAACCCTGTTGCAAAGAGGAGAGAGACCTCATTTTACAAGGCTGGGTGCTGGACGCAGGGTCCTCACAGAGGTACTGATCTTAACGCGGTAGGCTCTCCTGTCACCAAGGACACAACCTGTGTCCTTTTGGGTTCACCTGCCAGGAACAGGTGCAGGGCTGCGAACTGAACATGGTTTTCGGAATGGTAGCTTTCTGGAAGCTGCTAAGATACCTCAAGGGGTATTCTTAAATAGGATGCATAGTTAATACCAAAATTGCTTCTGGAACGGTACACGGAAAGCCCCTTGTGTATGGGAACCCTGTCCTCGTGCTCAGCAGCTCTCAGGCGCAGTGAGTCGGGGGTCAGAGTTTCGTTTATTTTTAAGTTTTAGTAAAATACGCATAACGTAGAATGTAGCATCAGTGATATTTGGAACATTCACAGTGCTGTGCAACCATCACCACCAGCTACTTCCAAAACATTTTCACCAGCCCAGATGGAAACCCTGTCCCCGTGAGGCGATCCTTCCCAATTCTCTGCTCTCCCAGCCCCTGGCAGCCCTAGTCTGCTCTGTGTCTCTATGACTTATGTATTCTGGAGACTTTTATATAAACACGGTCACACAATATGTGACCTTTTCCGACTGTCCTCTCTCACTGGGCACCATGTTGTGGCAGGAGTTCTGAATTTCTTGGAAATTCAGTGCCTTGTTCCTTTTTATAGTTGAGTCATGTTCCACTGTATGGACACACCACCTTCTGTGTGGTGCATTCATGCAAAGTGTCAGGAGTGACCACTCTCAGGAGGATGTGTATGCATAATGCAAAGTCCAAGAGGCCACAGTGCCTTTGCTAAGCATTCTCTCTATAACACTGGGGGAAGTTTGGGTGCAGAGGGTTTGGAGGCCTCCCCAAATCGCATCTGGGGGTGCCCCCTGAGCTCACCTACACATGAGGGCAGATCCCTGGCATTGGCTGGGCTCCCAGTGGGGAGGACTGGGTGTCTGGACCTGTGTTTTGAGTCTGTTTGATGGAGCACAGACTCTGGGTGCGGCACAGAGATGAATAAGGCAGAGTGTGGTCTAGGGGACCCATCAGGAGAGTTGGGGGCAGAGCTCAAACCCAGGCGCTGGGAAGTGGACCCAGCCTGGCAGGGGATTGAAGAGTAGTTCTGTACCACAGAGCAAAAACAGCTCAGGTTCACAGGCTGCTCATACTTTTGTGCCTTTCGCATTTATAGAATGATTCTGGGGTGAAATTCATTTCAATTGCAAACAGGTGTACAGAGGCCAGGGGGCCTCGAAGGCATCCCCAGGCCCGGGCAGCGATTTGCTTCATTGCTGACCAGGGCAGCCCCAGCTGTGTAAGTGAATTGGTGGGAGTCTGCATCCCGATCCACTGCTCTTTATGGAGGGTCTGAACCTCCAGGGCCTGACCTGAGGCTGGAGCTCCCTCCCCCGGCATCCACACTGCTGGCCGTGATTTGTAATCCGGTGTTTTCTGGGACGTGTTTCTGAAACACAGTCTCTGGGTGTCTTCTGCCTTCAGGGGCAAGTACGGCTTTTCTTCCCACGTGTGTTTTAAGGTTAATGTGAGCTCTGACCAAGGGATGGGGTGTGTGTGTGTGTGTGTGTGTGTGTGTAGAGAGAGAGATGATAAAGATACAGATATGAATTAGATTAGGTAGATGATAAATAATAGGTAGGTAGGTAGATTAGATGGATGGATAGATGATAGATATCATCTCTTTATTTATCTATTATCCATCCATCCATCCATGCATCCATCCATCGTATATCTATGTATCTATGTATATATGTATCTATCCATCTGTCTATCCATCTATCATCTATCTACCTGTGCATCTACCTACCTATCATATCTATCTACCGATATGTCTATGTATCTATCATCCATCCGTCCATCTGTCCATCTATCCCTATATCCTCTATCTATCCATCCATCCATTCATTCATCTATCCATCACCTATATACCTATGTATCTACCTACCTACCTCTCATATCTATCTATCTATCTATCTATCTATCTATCTATCTATCTATCTATTATCTATCCATCCATCCATCCATCATATCTATCATCTATCCATCCATCCATCCATCCATCATTTATCAATCAATATGTCATCTATTGATCTACCATTTAGTGTATATGGCTCTCTGTTTATAGATGAGGTAGGCAGATATACGTGTGTGTGTGTGTGTGTGTGTGTGTGTGTGTGACTGTGTGTGTAGGCATATAGTGAGTGTTACAGAAAAAACTGGAAAATACTGCTCTTGATCTAATTATTCAGCATCATTACTTTTTCCTAAGGGAACCCTAAGAGAATTGCCCCCAAATGATGAAGTGCTTTCTGTGTGACTGTAACCATATCTTAGGGAAATACGTGAAAACGGCAATCACTGCATTGCATTTCCTTGTTTGCACTAATACCCGTAAGTAATGAGTATTTCTCCAAGGTCTGGGAATCCTGAGAGCTTATGTGCACTGGGCTGTTACCCAGTGTGGGTTATAACTACGTTTCTCTTCTGTCTTTGCAATAAAACACATCTGTGCATATAAAATTGGTACCGTGCACATATACAACATGTAAGAAGTACGCTCACTGTTGCCCCTCACCTACCTGCCATTTCTGTTATCGATACAGATGTAGGTTGGGATGGTGACCACAGGATAAGGTACAGAGTTATCACATCCCTGTGATGTACATTTGAGACAAATGTAACAGTGTGTGTCAGCTACACTTTAATTTAAAACAGAAATAAAAAAGGAAACAAAACATATGTATGTTCTATATATTATACATATAAATACATATAGGGGTTCAGCATTTTAAATACATGTCTATAATATAAATACATATAGGGATGCCTGGGTGACTCAGTCAGTTAAGCATCTGCCTTCAGCTAAAGTCGTGATCCCAAGGTCCTGGGCTCAAGATTCGTCTTGGGCTCCCTGTTCAGCAGGAAGCCTGCTTGTCCCTCTGCCTGCCACTCCCCCTGCTTGTGCTTTCTCTGTCTCTGACAAAAAAAATACATATAGGGGTTCAGCATTTTAAATATATATAATATAAATACATATAGGGGTTCAGCATTACATATATATAATATAAATACATACAGGGGTTCAGAATTTTAAATATATATATAATATACAGATGCTCTGAGAAACAAACTGAGGGTTGTGGAAAGGGAGGTGAGTGTGGGGATGGGGTAACATGGTGATGGGAATTAAGGGGGGCACATGATGTGATGAGCACTGGGTGTTATATGCAATTAATAAATCATTGAACACTACATCAAAAACTAATGATGTATTATATGTTGGCTAATTGAATTTAAATGTAAAAAGATATAAATAAATACATATAAGGGTTCAGCATTTTAAATATATATAATTATAGAAATACATATGTGGTTTCCAAATTTTAAATATATATGATACAAATGCATATAGGTGTTCAGAATTTTAAATATATATATAATATAAATGTGTATAAGGGTTGAACATGTTAAATATATATATATAATGTATATACATACATATGTGGGTTCAGAATTTTAAATAGATATATAATATAAATGCATATAGGGGTTCAGTATTTTAAATATATATACAATATATAAATACATATATGGCTTCAGAATTTTAAATATATAATATAAATGTATGTATGGGTTCAGAATCTTATATATATATAATATATAAATACACATGTGGGTTCAGAATTTTAAATATATATATAATATAAATGCATATATGAGTCAGCATTTTAAATATATATAATATATAAATACACATGTGGTTTCAGAATTTTAAATATATATATAATATAAATATTATATGGGTTCAAAATTTTTAATATATATAGCAATATACATATGGGTTCAGAATTTTAAATGGAACGGATTTGAAGGCATGTCGGAAATTCAAAGGGAAGTCTCCCTGGGGCCGGTTTCAGAATTTGAAAGCGATTTCAGGAGAGCCGGGACCTCACACAGTAGGTCAATCAGCCAGTGGAGGAGCTCGTCCGCGCACGACCCCGGTAGATGGCCCAGAAGGCTGCAGGTGTAATGTTGACTTGGGCGTGAAATATCAATAACTGTTTCATTGAAACCTTTTCAGGGTCTTGAACACCTGACTTATTCATATGGGGGCCTAATTCCTATTATTTTCCATTTATGAAGGTTCTCTCTCGGAGCCACTCATAGGTCTGTTTCTTCTGTTATCGTGCAAAACCAGTTTTCCAAACCTTTTCATCAGCAGATTACTGTACATACTTATTTCTCTTCCCCCTGCGTGCTTCCAACGATGTTCAAAAGAGCCGTGGGTACATGTTGATCCTTTTAATCGTCGTTTTGGGGTGAATCATCGAGCCACCTGGTTCCTTTGGTTTTTCAATGTGTCGGGACTCCGTCTTCTGCCCTTTATGATTGCTCTCTCTCATTCTGTGAAGCCAAGCGGAGTCCGGGGAGATCTGCTCCTTCCGTGCCTGCGTCCAGCTCCTCTTGCAGCCAGCTAAACTCCCAGGAACGTGTGCTTGTCGAAAATGTTCAATTCAGCCTCTGGGGCTCTGCTGTTTCTCAAGCCGGCTTTATGGAAGGAGAATGAACTGTCATTTATAGGTACATAGTTGTGTGCATTTTGACAACAAATATATAGGGCCGTGTGGCCACCATGATGGAAAGACAGACTATTTCCTTTCCTCTTTTTTTTTTTTTTTTTAAATTTTCTCTGTTAATTGTGCTGCTTGGGACACCTGCTCTAATCCTGCACAAATAGGGATGAGAGTGTGGGCTTCCTTGGCTGGCTCCTGACCCTATAAGGAAAGCATCCAGTCTTCCCTGCTCCACCTGTAAATATACTATATGCCAGTTTTTGCAGAAGCTCTCTGTAAGGTGATAGAAGTTTTCTCTATTCCTGGTTTGAGAAAACAGTATATATTTTTTTAACATAAATGAATGGTGACATTTCTCAGATGTCTTTTTTTTTTTTTTTTGCATCTATTGAGACTCTATGCTTTTTAAAAATTTTTTAAAAATTTTATTTTATTATGTTATGTTAATCACCATACATGACATCATTAGTTTTGATGTAGTGTTCCATGCTTTTTTAAAAAGATTCTTTATTTAAATTCAATTTAGTTAACATATAGTGTATTATTAGTTTCAGAGGTAGAATTTAGTCATTCATCAGTTGCATATAATACCCAGTGCTCATTCCATCACGTGCCCTCCTTAATGCCCATCGCCCAGATTCTATGCTTTTCCATGTTTTTGTTCTGTTGTCCTGGCATGTTACTTTGATTTACTTCAAATACGCAACCCACACCTCATTTGTGGGCGACGATCCTTCCTCTTTCTGCTCCTGGTTATGACAATGGATCTCCTTTGTGCCGATGGTTTTGTTTGCCTGGCATATTAGGAAATCATACCCGGACTTAAGAAACACACTGAGACATACCTGGAAACAAAAACTCTTGGCAGAAGTTGCTGATCCTCAAATATGTGCAAATCCTTTGCAAAAAGAACCGAGAAGCATTTCCTCCATTTCTGTTTTCTCAAAGTGTTTATACCACATAGAGATTTTTCCACCATATATATTTGGTAGAATTTGCCTGCAAAGTAATTCGGGCTGGGGGTTTTCTTTGTCTAAAGTACTTACTACAAATTCAATTATGTTAGTCGATATCTGACAATTACATGTACTTATTTCTTCTTGGGTGAACTTTGGCAATTTGTGTCATTTGAGGAATTTGACCATACAATCTAAATAGTCACATTAGTTGGCATGAACGTGTTTATAATGTCTCCTTGTTAATCTTTTAACACAATCAATAGGATCTTAGCGATGTCCTGCCTTCTTCATTCCAGATATGGTTAAGCTATTTATTCTTTTATTTTCTTGAGCAGTTTGGGTAGAGTTTTGTAAATTTTATGGAGAAGTCAGAGAACCGACTTTTGGCTTGATTGATTATCTCTATTGCTTCTGTGTTTTCAATTATACTGATTTATGCTCTTCCGTATTTCCTTCCTTCTGTGTGCTATTTAGTATGCTTTTCTTCATCGAATTTCTTAAGAAGGTGAGAGCACAAAATACTGATTCAAAACCTTTCTTTCCTTGTAAGGATTGGAAGCTGTATGGAAGTCCTTTAAACACTGCTTACAGGGCATCCACAAATTCGTGTTGTATTTCCATAGTCATCCAGTACATAGTATTTCCTGATTTGCTTTGTCATTCCTCTTTGTCCATGGGTCATTTTGAAGTGTGCTGTTGAATTGACCAATATTGGGCTTTTTAGATGACTTCCGATTATTGGTCTCCACTTTAGTCCTGTCCTGGTCTGAGAACATACCTTGCAAAATTCCAATTATTTAAGATTCATTGGACTTTGCTTCATGGCTCAGAACTGGGTCGACCTCGGTGAATGTTCATGGGCACTTGGAAAGAATGTTATTCCGTGCTTGTTGGGTGCCATGATTTGTAGACATCG
The DNA here is from genome assembly GCF_004348235.1 of Phoca vitulina. Classification (NCBI taxonomy): domain Eukaryota; kingdom Metazoa; phylum Chordata; class Mammalia; order Carnivora; family Phocidae; genus Phoca; species Phoca vitulina. Next base: position 1,153,770 of record NW_022589763.1, read on the forward strand.
GTTGGGTCAAGTTGGTTGCTGGGGTTGGCACAGAAGCTGTGGAGTTCTTGTGCCAGTAGCACTATGGCAGGTCTTCCGAATGTGGCACTTAGTGAACGGGGAGAGAAAGAGTAACAGATTGAGATGAAGGACACAATCCCCTTCCTGGGCCCTAAAACCCATTTCTGGACCCTAAAACCCACACACCTGTTAACCAGCACAGCTCAGTTTCAAAGGACACAAACAAAAAATGCACAGTGGACCCACTCCAATGGCAACCCATCGGGGGAGGGTGGAGAATGGGTTGGGATAGGGAGATCAGCTTGAAAGAATGAAGCAAGAAGATGGCCTTTGGCAAATTGGGGATACCAACGTGTTCCACTAAAGTACATGCTCAGCTTGATCTAACCAAGATTCCCACACCCGTGTGATGATGTTTCCCATGTGTGTAATTCGCGGGGTGAGTCTGGGAGGGTGATACAGAACAGGCATTTTTGTCGCTGGAAACTCCTCTTTCCCTTCCTTGCCCATCAGTAGGACGTGGTCTAGTTCACTAAACACTGATGGGAATGCCCTCCCGGATTGGAAATGCAGTTATTCCGGTCAATGGGATACTCACGTGCACCTGTCACGTCTGATTGGAAATACACAGAAATGAACCACACATGGTCCTGGTGGGTCAATGTTGGTTGCATCTGGGTGGTAAGCATGAGGATGTCTCGTGTGGTCATCTGTTTTCCCGCAGAGCATTTAGCTTTTGTGCTGGTTCAATACCATTTCAAGACTAGATGATGGAATTTCTTTTTGAGGGGGGTTAAACTATTCATTTCAACAGATTGGCATTTCCCATTTCACAAAAACAACATGTGCAGTTTTTCATCCTAAGAGCATATGGTATGTGCTATGAACTGAGGTTCCCTCCTACCTCCAAATTCATAATTCTAATCCTTAGTGTGACTGTATGTGGAGAGAGGGCTTTTAGGAGGTAATTAAATTTCCATGAGGTCGTAAGGCTGAGGCCCTCATCCCATAGGACAGGTGTCCTTGTAAGAAGAAGAAAAAGCAGGAGGAGGAGGAGGAGAAAAGGAAGAAGAAGAAGAAAGAAGAAGAAGAAAGAAGAAGAAAGAAGAAGAAAGAAAGAAAAAGAAGAAGAAGAAGAAGAAAGACGAAGAAGAAGAAGAAGAAGAAAAAGAAGAAGAAGAAGAAGAAGAAGAAGAAGAAGAAGAAGAAGAAGAA
>NW_022589763.1:1154994-1253082 GCF_004348235.1 Phoca vitulina
AGAAGAAGAAGAAGAAGAAGAAGAAGAAGAAGAAGAAGAAGAAGAAGGAGAAGAAGAAAGAAGAAGGAGAAGAAGAAGAAGAAGAGATTCCCTCTCTGCTCACAGGAAAAGCCATGTAAGGAATTCAAGCCAGGAAGGCAGTTTTCATGCCTGGATCCCAGACTTCCAGCCCCCAGGACTGTGAAGAAAAGTGTCTGTTGTTTAAGCCGCCCTGACTGACCGTGGCATTTCACTATGGACACCCCCAGCTTGCTAAGACACTGTCTTAAGGAGGCGTGTAGGGTGAAAATGTGCTTATCCAGATTCTGAGGGAAATGTCTCTTTCTGCAATTTTGTGAAAAGCTAGTCAGGGAGGGGCTGTCCCTATTCCAAACCCTGAACCCTAAGTGATGCCAAGACTGAGCCCCCAGCTGGGGATGCTGGCTCAGGGTCACCCGAAGCTCAAGAACAGGCTTCACAGTGAGGAAGCGCCCCTTTCAATCTGTGTGTACAGTGGGACATTTCTACGTTTTCATTTCACTGTTCCGTGTGTTTATAACCGTGAGCTGGAAGGATGCCTTCAAATTCCAGGGGAAGCACAGGATCCAGAAGTTTAAGGCAAGAGAGGGATGCTTTCTTTCATCCTCTTGGAAGATAATGGCATTTTCCATGGTCTTTACATCAAACTTATCTTCCCTGAAACATACTGCTGCAATGGTTTTTCGGGGCCTGTGCTCATGACTCAGATGCCTTGCCCAGTGCCTAACACCCAATTAATATTTTCCAAGCGCCCCATGTGCCACAGCCCTTTGTGCAAGTGTCCAGAGCCACGTGAAATGCCTGTTGCCCTCATTTGGAGACTTCGTGACACTCCTGACACATGTTTCCAGCATTCGGAGACCCTGCTCCTTCTCATTTCTGATCAACTCCAAAGCATGAAACGTGTTGCTTCACTGGGCAAATAAATCCATTTCGGCTGCTCGGATTTTGTCCTTTTTCGAGAGACAGCATTAGGACACTTTCCTTGGTGAAGCGAAGACAAAGGAGCACAGTTTTGGGTCTGGTCTTGAGTCATCTCTCCCAGAGATTCTTGATTCCCTGTGGGATGACCCATGAATCTGAAGGTGTAAGGAAAATATGACATGTATGTTGGGCCTCAGAGTCTTGTTCCTCCAGACTCACCTTCCTCACCTACTTAGGTGTGTGTGAAGCGAACGGGGCAAATCTGACACCAGCAGCTAACTCCAAACTTGTCAGTAGGGCTGCCCACAGCTTTTTTTTTTTTTTTTTAATTTTTTATTGTTATGTTAATCACCATACATTACATCATTAGTTAGATGTAGTGTTCCATGATTCATTGTTTGTGCATAACACCCAGTGCTCCATGCAGAACGTGCCCTCCTCAATACCCATCACCAGGCTAACCCATCCTCCCACCCTCCTCCCCTCTAGAACCCTCAGTTTGTTTTTCAGAGTCCATCGTCTCTCATGGTTCTTCTCCCCTTCCGATTTCTCCCCCTTCATTCTTCCCCTCCTGCTACATTCTTCTTCTTTTTTTCTTTCTTAACATATATTGCATTATTTGTTTCAGAGGTACAGATCTGAGATTCAACAGTCTTGCACAATTCACAGCGCTTACCAGAGCACATACCCTCCCCAGTGTCCAATGTGAGACAGGAGTCCATCAAAATCCTAAAGGAGAACACAGGCAGCAACCTCTTCAACCTCAGCTGCCCACAGCTTTTGCACCACATTGTTAGGATGCAATCATTTTAGAGCCCGGGGAAACTTCCAATACATCTACTGCAAGTCTTTTGTTTTGTTCTCCGGAGTTCACACGTCGCCTCCAGCATCTCTTCGCCCTGGCTCATCCCTACCAAAGAGGTGGGGATGCTCCAAGTGGGGGCCAATGGAATCCCCGATAAAAAAGACTGGTCTAAGCCAGTAGTTCTCAGTCTAGGGCAGTTCTGCACCCCAGGGGATACCTGACCATGTGTGGGGACATTTTTGGTTGTCACGACTCAGGGTGGAAAGTGGTACTTGCCTCGGCTGGGCTGGGACCAGGGATGCTACTCATTGCCCTATAGTGCACAGAATGGCCCCGTAGAGCATAGAATGAGCCAACTCCAAATGTCAGTTGTGTAGAGGACAAGAAACTGGGTGAAGGTATGGACTGATTACTCAGGCTGGTCCACAGACCTTCTGAGAATATTTTTTTTGGAATTTTTATCAGTCCAGGTTCTATCAGAGAAACAGACTTATACTTACATATATATATATATATATATATATGGTTATATATATAGTTATGTAGTTATATATAGTTACATATGTGATATATATAGTTACATGTATGTTTATATACATTTATATAGTTATAGTTATATTCATGTTATATATAGTTATAGCTGTATAGTTATATATATAGTTACATAGTTGTGTCTATAGTTACATATGTTATATACATAGTTATATACATAATTTTATATAGTTATACAGTTAGAGTTATATATAGTTATAGTTATATGGTTATGTAGTTATATATATAGTTATGTAGTTATATATGGTTAGGTAGTTATATATAGTTACATATATGCTATATACATGGTTACATATAGTTATATAGTTAGTTATATACATATGTTATATATAGTTATATATACAGTCATAGATATAGTTATACAGTTATATATAGTTACATTATTATATATAGTTATATAGATATATATAATTAATATATAGCTACATATAGATGGTTATATATGGCTATATATAGTTATATATAATACAGTTATATATAACATATTGTATATATTATATAATAATAATGTATTAAACCTATTTATATGTAACTATATATAAAGTGATTTATTTTTAATTGTAGGAATAGCACCTCTGTCACATCACATAATTATCCTTTCTTTTTGTGGTGGGAATAATGAAGATCTAGTCTCTTAGCAAGTTGGAGGATTATAATACAATATCGCTGTCTATATTCACTGTACTGTGCATCAGGTCTCCAGAATTTGCCTATGAGTTGCAGCAAGAGATGTATGAAGATTCTTATTTCAAGGAATTAGCTCATCTGGGTGTGCAGCTGGGGAGCTTTCCAGGACAAGAACAGGGACCCCAGAAGACACTTCTGACTCATCTCCACTTGCTGATGCAGGTGGAATTTGTCCTGGGCAGGAGGCTGGGCATGCCCGTAGGGACCCAGGAAACACTGAAGTTGCCCACCCCCTCCCAGAGCCTGATACGTCAGACTTCGAGGATCCATACTCACGACCTCCAAACTGGCAGAGAAACCTTCATGGATGGGACAGCCTCACCAGCAGCATTGGGACAGCTCCCAGATCTCGTCCCCTTGTTCGCTGGGTTTGGAGAGTGATCATTTCATATGGAAGCTCCTGCCACCACCACCTCCCCATGACTCCTTGTTTGCAACAAGCAGGGGGGCACGTGGATGGCATCAGTGTGGGGCTGCACTTGGAGCCCCTAGTGCAACTTGGAGCTGCACAGATGAGAGAGAGCTCTCTTTCTGAGCAACACGGGTGAGTTCCTGAGACTGGTATTTGTGGTCAGGCTCATCTGCATTTTTTCAATTACGGGGAAACCCATCAGGGGAACCCAAAGGGATTTAAATAATTAACAAACCGAGACACAGGCAGAGCCAAGCTTGGCAGGAATCATAATGCTTGGATGAACTGTGCAATTAATACATTTCTCATCAGGCTGCGGTGTGCCAGGGAAACACAATGTCACTTGTCTGTCACAGGCTTGGCTGGAATGGGTTATTTGCATATCAGATGGTATTGCAGGAAAATTAAATTTAGGGAAGTTCGCCCTGACTTTGGATTATTAAACAGCACTTGTGGATGGCCCCACATTGATGAAAATAGGTTAAAAAATGATAAGATAGAAATAATTGAAAGTAGGGACTTGAACAGATAATTGCACAGCCGTGTTCACAGCAGCCAAGAGATGGAAGCAACGCAAGTGTCCGTGGATGGATGGATGGATGGACAATGGGTAGACAGGTAGGTGGGTGGAAGGGTGGATGGATGGTGCATGGTTGGGTGGATGGATGGATGGACAATGGGTGGACAGGGGGACAGGTGGATGGGTGGAAGGATGGTTGGGTTCAGGGATGGACAAATGGATGGATAGATAGATGGATGGACAGATGGATAAACGGAACATGGTCCATGCAGACGGTAGAATATGACTCAGCCTTGAAAAAGAAGGACATTCTGCACCTGTTACGACATGGATGGACCTTGAGGACATGGTGCTGAGAGACATGAGCCAGATGCACCTGTGATTCCACATATACAGAGACCCTAGAGGAGTCCCATCCATAGAGACAGAGAGTAGATGGTGGGGCCAGGGGCTGTGGGAGGGGGATGGGGACAGACTTTCAGATTGGGAAGATAGAAAGTTCTAGAGATGATGGTGGGGATGCCTACAAGGTAAGGCAAATGTTCCCCTGGGAGGATGCGATTAGCCATTTGAATAAAACTTCCATGGGCCAGCAGGCATAAGCAGGTACCGTGCCCAGTCCCTAGGATTACGAGGTTATTCGGCTATGGGACCTTATCTGCAAGAGCAGAGTAGGGAGAACTTGAGGTTCGAGGCAATGGGGACCTCCTGATCTCCAGGTGTCAGGAAGTATGTGATATTGGGTCTTAATTTTGTGTCTCCTACACCAATGCTCCAGCGGCCCCAATCACAGATGGGGAGGATGTGATTCAGGGAGGCGGCCCCACAGCCCCTCAGTCCTGGGCAGTCCTGGTGGATCCATGTCTGAGTTGTGAGGCCAGCTTTGTGGCAGGAGAAAATGGGAGAAAGCTCTTGGAGGAGGTAAGGGCAGGGGATGCACGCAGAAGGATGGCTAGCACGCTACCAGTACCTTTCCCAGGGGCACAGGGAATAAACTACCACATCATCTCTGCTACCTGCTTTGGGAAAAGTCCCCAAATCACTGAAAACCCCTTGTTTCTCATATACATACCCCAATGCACCCACCAATTATTCGCCTTCATTATATACAGAATCCGAGCATGTCTCCCCACACCTAGCAGTGACCTTGCCTGGAGTCTCCGTGGCAATGACCGCCCTGCTTCCACGCATGTGGCTGGTATCAGTCAGGGCAGGAGAGTCCACACCACAATGACAAGCAGCACAAATGTCTTGGTGCCTCAGGCTAGTGGTTTGTAGGTGTTTGTTTCCAGCTGGGCGCTTTGCTCCATGTCATCGCCATGATCCCAGACACATGCTGGGTGAGTAGCTGTCAGCTGGAACCACAGGAAGGAAAAACGGTGTCCTGAGTGTCTCCACGTGGCTTTTAAATGCTCTAGCTCAAAAGAAATGCACATCATTTCCGCTCACAACCTGCTATTGAAAATGGAGCATAAGTCCACCCAAGCAGACGTGGGTGGAGATGGACAGTCCTTCCATGCGTGCCATGACTCCAATCCAACCAGACATGGGTGGTGATGGACAGTCCTTCCACGTGTGCCATGACTCCACCCAACCACGCATGGGTAGTGATGGACAATCCTTCCATGTGCGCCATGACTCCATCCCACCAGACATGGGTGGTGAAGCACAGTCTTTCCACCTGTGCCATGACTCCATCCAACCGGACATGGGTGGTAATGCACAGTCCTTCCACATGCCCAGATGGAGGGACGACAGCTGTGTCTTCTCCAAGCGCCATTACACCAACGACATGAGGTGAACCCTTTATTTGTGCCAGCCATACAGAAACTATTTATAATAGCTACAATCAATGCTGCTGTGATTGTCTTTTTTTATTATTATTTCTTGAGTTGGTCATTGGTGATGATTACCTGAAATCATTAAAAATTCTAGTAAGCCAATGGTGTTAGATATTTGAGAAAGATTTCTGCCAGAAAGCCCTGCAGTTAAAATATATAATTAGGTTTTGGTGATCTCTGAAAGATTTATCTCTCAAGGTTGCAATGCTAGTACATTTTACCCAGAAGTTGGGGGCAGGTACACAACCCTATAATACCCTAAGCATCATCCAATATAATTGAAATACTCTCTTCTCATTAGCTTCCATGAGTGTGATTTAAATGATTTGCTGCAGTGTAAATATTTGTCAAATTCTCGGGTTTTGCCCCTTCTACGTCCTCCCATGTACTAACTTAGAGGAACACACGCACACAAACTCATGCACTTTCTTCTCTCTTTCTCTCTCATACATGCATGCACACATGCTCGTGCGCGCGCACACACACACACACACACACACACGCATGCATGTGCTTTCCCTCATCGGCATCTGCTCTTCTAATTCCTTCATGGATACGTTAGTGACGCTCTTTTCATGATTTAACTGAGCTGCTTAAAATAACTTCGGATATGGAGTTGCTTACCGTCTTATGCAGAGAGCCCTTAAAATAGCTGTAAACCCTCATTATCCACAACGGCAATAACATCAACACGCCTAGGGGTCAGTTCCTTGTCGGGTTAGTGCAGTAATCCATGGTTACTAAATGGACCAGTTGAAAAAAAACCTTTCAAAATAGCCTTACCCCAGTGGGTGGCCACTTCATATCCATGCTATTTTGAGACATCTTGTGCAGTGTGGCGGGTTGGCCCACATGTTTTAATTCACATGTCGACTTAATCAGATGCTTTTGTATATAAGAGACAGAGGCCCTAATCTGAACTTACTGGTTTCTCTCTAAGAAGAGGGGATGAGGACTCAGATATGCACAGAGGGATGACCACGAGAGGACACAGGGAGAACATGGGGTATACACGCCAAGGAGAGAGGCCTCAGGAGGAACCAGCTTTGGTCCCACCTGGATCTCAGACCTCCAGCCTCAGCCCCACATGAATCTCAGACTCCCAGCCTCCCAGACTGTGATAATAAATGTGTGTTGTCTAAACCACCCAGTCTGGGATATTTTCTATGGCCACCTTCATACAGGGAGCTCCAGGGAGTAGTTGACTTTGGGACTTTTCTCTCCCCTCCTATTTGGGGTCTGTTCTCTCTTAGAGCATCACACACCCTGGCTGCCTACTATGAGCTTCCTATAAAATCCTCATGCACTGACCCTGCAGGTCCGAGGGAGCTGTGGGCCTCACGTTTCCAGCCCAGAACATATTTCAAACCTGGATAAACATCTAATTAAAAGAGCCAAAGGTCCTGTTGCACTGGCCTCAGTGTTGGGGGGAAATCTAATGATATTTAGATGCTACACTGCACAGAATACACTGTGCATATTTATTCACCTGGACAAATTGGCTGGATCTTAGCAATGTCTTGACATGACAATCATGTTGCGGTTGGCCGTTCACAGAATGCAGGCGGGAGTTATGTTGTGCTGTGTGGAAATGCCTGTCCTGGGCATAAGTCTATGTGCAGGGTCATTTCTGGATCCTCTGGGACTGCCAGCGAATCTCGGAAGAAACGAGCCACGTTCACACCATGTGGATGTGTGATTATTCTTTCTAAAGTGGATCTGGGTCCTTCCCAGAAATCTCCATTTCTTTTTTTTTTTTAGAGAGAGATTTTATTTATTTATTTGACAGAGAGCGAGTGAGCACGAGCAAGGGGAGTAGCAGAGGCAGAGGGAGAAGCAAGCTTCCTGCTGAGCAGGGAGCCCGATGCGGGACTCGATCCCAGGACCAGATTCTATGTTGGAGGCAAGTGGAGATGGGTTAATAGTGCATGGCCTCAAACAGGACTGGCATAGCCGCTCCGGGAGCTAAAATGGAGCAGCACCATGGACAAGGCTTCCTCCTCTTTTAGTGACCTCTGAAAATGAAGCCACCCCCTAAGGAGCCTTCCGACACCCTGGTCCTCAGCTCACCGTCCCGTGTGCAGACTGGGTGTTGGGCACGTTTGCTGTGTTGTGGGGTCCAGCCTGCCATGCGTTGTGAGCAGAGCATTGAGAGTCATCCTACTTGACATTGCAGAAAAATCCCACCCCATATGCCGGGCGTTGGGATTTGAGCACATGAGGACTGTGGGACTTCGTTGTGGTCACCCCAGAAACCTAATGCCCGTGACTTCAAAGTCTTGGTGCGATTTATTCCTGCACCGAGGAATTGGGACTCAGTTGTGGGTGGCTTTGTGCGTGGCATGCAGCTGTTCTTCCGAGAGTCATCCCCGTCTCTACTGTGGATATGACATCTGTCTGCCTTGTGCGTTCCTCCGGGGAAGCTCATCACAATTTTATAGCCATGCTTTCCAAAAACTGAATGATAAGAGGATCCTCGAGAAAAAGAAACAAGGGAAGTTGGAGCTCAGAAGACACTGAAATGGTCTGGATTTATCAAATGTGCACACAGTCATCCTGCTCCCCTGTGTGCTGGGAATATCTGGTGGGCTTGGTAGGACCACATGGAAAATGCCGCCATTTTGTCATGGAGGTCAGTGAAGTGATGGGTGCCTTTGGGGCCAGGAATGATATGTTCTACTGCCGAGATGTTGCTGAAAGTCATGGCTTTTCATAATCGGTGTGCATTTGCATTGTTGGGAGGTGGGGAGGAAGAATATCGTCGCCATTTATAGCTACCTGGCTTTACGGAGCCGCGTGGAGTAATCTGTCCGTTAACTGCGTTAAGTTTTTACATTGAGACAGAAACTGTTGAGAAACAGCGCAATCTCCCACCTTCTCTGCTTCTTTAAATGTGAAGGCACAGTAAAGAAATAAAGAACATGCAAGACTGTGATGCAACCATATCCGATCCTTGGCAGGGGGCATGGAAGAATGGTGTTCATTTCAGCAATCTGTAATAGCAGCTTTATTAACTAGAAAACGCATTCACCCGAGAATGATCTTTTGTGTGGTGCACGAAGGGAGACACTTCTGATGTCATGAAACCCTCTGGAATGAGACAGAGCAGTATGCAACAGAAACGGGGAGAGCAGTAGATCATCACAGTGCTGACACCTTGCAATCCTATCTACATCATGAGGCCACGTGCTTGCACACCACAGAGCACCCAGTGGTGGGTCACCCTGGGGTGCAGCACAAGTGTTGCATGGGTGTTGGAGATGAGGTCTGTTTTCTCATGCACCCTACACAAACAATGGGAAGACTCGGTCACTAGAAATGCCTCTGCATATTTCTTCTTGTGCAAATGTATACGTGGACTTTATTTGGAAGTAGTAAGACCTTATGTGCAAAAAAGATAATTTTGCAGATGTAGCCTCTGATGACATAGGGAGGAATAAAGACTCACTTAATTAACTAGCCCTCCGAAGTGGGTCCTACTGAGATGCCTGAGTGGGAGCCAGCTGGGTCCCGGAGTGGGTGGGATGGCATGGGACGGCTTTGTCAGACCTCGAGGGATGGAACCTATTGTCGGTCCATTCGCAGCCCCCAGCACGTGACGAACTAGTTTGCCACTGTGAGGGTTCCAAGGATGATAAAAAGACCGTGTTTGGACAGGTACCATGTTCAAAGTCAGCATGGCAGAAATACATAAAGGAGAAGGAAGAGCGATGCATGGGACCTAGGGGGAGATGGAGCAAGGAAGTGTGTGCTGGACCTTGTAATGGCCCCTTGCAGTCTGCGTTGGCAGGAGAGACTCTCTGTGACCCCAGTCGCTTGCATACAGGCTGTAAGGGAGCACAGAGGCCTTTTGGCACAGAGACGTTGAGAAGGAATTGGGTGGCTGACATCTGCAGACATCGCAAGCTAAGGATGTACAGCAGCAGTCCTTGTTTCTGAGAGGTTTTTCTTAGACTTGTCCCCTGTTGTGGCCACAAAGCCTGCCTGCAAATGGACAATAATCCAGCACCCAAGGCAGTCCCTGGGCCAGGAAAGGCATTTAAGCTCTGGGCGCTTTTCAGCAGTCTTGGCCACGCTGTAATTGCTGCATGCCCTGGGCTGTCATGGGTTGGAATGAATTTGGGAAGGCGGCATTCAAGAACTTTATTGAACTGTGCAACTGGAGATGGTAAAGCTCCAATGGTCATGCACATCGCCCTCCCGACACAACAGATGTTGTGGGAGGTGTTGGAGCCCGTGTCCCCCAGTTTAATTTCAGTGTCGCTGGGGGGTTGTCAGAATCTTTTCCTCTGAAGGCTTCAAGGAATGGGAGATAAGCCAATCTGTGTGCATCACTTAGGTGCTAATTAGGCATTGCAATCCATCTTCCACCTTGCAAAGGAGGTGGGAATGTGCTGCTTTTCTCATGAGGTACAAATGGAAGGTAAGGACAAATTCACCAAAAGATGGACTTTTAAAGCTTTTTGATATGGTTTCAAACTCAGCTATGAAATGTCTTTACATACGGTTTTTGTTTTTTTCAATTACAACAGTTTCTATGAGAGGCTGCACCAGACAGATAAAACCTCAGAAATGTACTCGTGAAAATAAAACTTAGCGTATGGAGATCATAATGGAAGGCATCTACACACGTTTTGCATACTCAGGGCAGGCTTTGTCTTAGAGGCTGCACCAGACAGATAAAACCTCAGAAATGTACTCGTGAAAATAAAACTTAGCATATGGAGATCATAATGGAAGGCATCTACACACATTTTGCATACTCAGGGCAGGCTTTGTCTTATTTTTTTTGATGATAAGGCCACGGGACAGAAGTGCATTTTTAATCTTGCCACGCTCCATTGATGAAGATTATATGAGTAAATGTAAAAACATGTCAGCATAGATATGGGTTATAGGAACAAGGATATACGATGTGATTAAAAAGCACAAACAGGGAAGAAAACTAGGAAAATGGTAATTTAACCAGTATCTGATTACTCGGTGCAAAAATGGGGCAGTAGACCGTGTATGCGTCAGCAAAGGGAAAATGGCGGAGGCATCAAGCTTCCTGTTTTCCTTCTTCCTCCCTCCCTCCCTGAAACCAGCACCAACCAAACAGATAAGGTTGTTCCAAGGAAGAAATATCTTTCCCCCCCAACTTCCCACTTCCTTCCACGGTCTTCTGTCATTGAACTCACCGGGGAGCCCAGGACTGAATGATGCAGACCATGTCCATCAGCCCCTTGGGGGAAGGAAATGATGGGTTTTGAATATGAAGGGGGACTTGGGAAATACATCCCCTCCCACCAGGCTTGAGGTTAGGAGGTGTGGTAGGCTGCATTAATTGCTCACAATGTCTTTCTTCTTTCCATGACTTGGCCCTGGCTAATCCTTGGTGCAAAGACCATGCATCCCTAGTCCATTGACTTTGGACTTTGCATCTGGTTCATTTTGGCATGTCGAACACTAGAAGAAATGCTTGAAGCTGAGGTGTGCCTGCGTGGTTTGGCTTGTCCTCTGAATATCCACTCTCCGCCATTACAGGAATATCCCTGGGTTCCAAAATAATGAAATCAAAATCAAGCGGAGCAGACATGAATCTATGCTGACACATTGGGTTCAGCTTAGCCTAGGGCAACACAATCTAGATCAGCCACCAAACACCCACAAACCCACAGGTGTGAAAAATAAGTATTTATCATTGCAGGGAACTGAGATTGAGGGTTGTTTGTTATGCAGCCTCATTCGATGTAGAGCTGACTGATGCAGAAAACAAGCATCTTCCTGTGTGTGGGAAGGTTCGTGGCATAATCCGTACCTTTTAAGAAAATTTCCAAAACCTTGCATAGATTCCTTCATATTTTCAAAGGGGTGTGTGTGAATGTGTGAAAAATCATGGAACTGGTTCCTATCTTTTAATTTTCTTTGTAAATTTGCAAGTGATGATGTGTTACTTCACCCTGAAGTCTCAAATCTACTGTATCATGGTACCTACTGGAAAATTCAATTTTAACATTCTGTTACAAAAGATATTTTGATGGATGGGATAAGAATGGGGGTGTGTATTTAGAACCCCAAATTACCCTTGACCCCTCTTGTCACCACACATCATTACTACTGTGAAGTTGGGGTGTAGCCTTCACATCGACGTGTTGACTCTTTCTTTATATATGTGCGTACCGATAAAAATATAATCTAAAATATATTTCACAGAGAATCCAACCAATATGGCAACCCATTCTTGGATCTATTGACTTGATGTCACAAATAATAACTCAAAATCTTTTTGCCATCCCTGAAACTGTCGTTACGATTCCCACACTTCCTAAATGCCTACTTGATAAATTACATTTTTATCTGCTGAAAGAAAAGTAGGCTAAATTTACCACAACATCCATTTTCATGTGGCAAATTGGAGGCATTTATTTCTCCTCAACTGATGACAATTTTCCAACCCTAGAACTAAGTTCTTTTCCAAAATGATGTTTTTCCTACTAAAGCCAAACTTCCACTAATTAAAACCAAACAAGCGGCTTGATTTAGACGCTGTGTTGACACAGTCAAAACTGTGCATACAGCTCCACTTGTTTATTTTCGACTGGTTGGATGGCTGGATGGCGGAAAGAAACGAGGAGCTTCAAATGTAAATCCTGTTGCGTACACTTGTAATTAAGCTCTGAAGAAATGCTTTTGTAAATGAGATTGATACCTAAATGTGTTGAAAGAATCCAATTAGATGGGCATTTGGAAACGGTTTAGTGAATGCCGACGTCTCTGTTTCACGAAGGCTCGGGGTGGGGAAAGAAGCTTCACCATCAGGGGTGAAGCTTCTTTGTTTCATGCATGAAGAAGTATGATGAAGCCCTCTATCTCTGTAGAGGGCCATTGCTGGTTGTCTTTGGAGTCGACCCCGGTCTTAGCAGATGTGCCGCCAGAAGGTCTCATGCTTTCAATCTTTGACTTTGTCTTCCGCCCTCTGTAAGTGGAAAGCTCTGATTTTTAGAGCTCATGTGCTTGCATGGGCTCAGCCTGGGTAATCCGGGGGTAATCTCAGCAAGCAGGAACCTTAATTACACCTGCAGAGTACCTGTGCCGTGTAACGTAACACGTTCTCAGGTGTGAGTCCCGAGAGCTGAGGTGAGGTTCAGGGGAGACCACGTTCTGCAGACCATGTAAGGAGATGAATACATGAAGGAGTAAGTGGGCAGCAGGGCCATGAAGAGAGTTGAGAAGAAAAGATGGGGAGATGGATGGATGGATGGATGGATGGAGGTTTGATGTTGGTGTGGGTGTAGGGTTTTCCTTCTGGCTTAACCCAAGAGGAATGCACATCCCGAGTCCACACTGAGGGCGGCCCACAAAGCACAGAAGCAGATGTGCACATCCTATTCAGAGAGGAGGCACGGGGTGGCCGTGGTAGAACCAGTTGTGGGCAGAGCCTGCCTGGGGGGTAGCCAGGCTCCACCACTTCCCAGCTGGGGGACCTGGGGAAAGGTATTGAGCTCCCTGTGCCACAGCATCTCAGTGCAAATGAGGGTGAGTGTAGGGAATGCCTCTCTGGGCTTTGAGAGCCTGAAGTGGGTTACTACCCACAGAACACCTGCAGCCGTGTCTGGTGTGGTGTCTGCTGGTGTCCATGCCGTGTCAGCCTCTGACGCCGTGACAGTACTCACAGTACTCCTACCATGATACCGTAACGATAGTGCTATTGTGTCCAGAGAGGGAGCAGTAGGAGGCTAATCCTGCTATCACGGGAGTAAGACCGCTACCATGACAGGAGTAATGCTGCCTCTGTGATCATGATGGTGATATAATGGTACCATGCCCCTGAGAACGACGGTACCACTCTGTGCCCGTGAGAACGACGGTACCACTCTGTGCCCGTGAGAAGGACGGTACCACTCTGTGCCCGTGAGAACGACCGTACTGCCGCCGTGCCCGTGAGAATGACGGTACTGCTCCTATGCCCATGACAACGATGGTACCGCTCCTGTGCCCGTGAGAACGACGGTACTGCTCTGCGCCTGTGAGAAGGACGGTACCGCTTCGTGCCCGTGAGAATGACAGTACCACTCCTGTGCCCAGGAGAACGACGGTACCGCTCTGTGCCCGTGAGAACGACGGTACCACTCCTGTGCCCATGAGGACGACGGCACTGCTCCGTGCCCGTGAGGACGACGGTACCGCCACTGTGATTGTAACAATAATTACAGTAATACTGCCACCGTGAGAGTAAAGTAATACCGTTACCATGAGAGTAATCATCATGATACTGCCTCCATGACGACGACATCGCTACCATGATCACAGTACTAGCAATCGTAATAACAGCGTTGCTGCCGAGAGGAAGATGAGGATCATAATGATAATATAGTAGTCCCACAATGATAGTAATTTGTATCATTTAATTTTAATTATTAATTATTAAGTAATTTTATTTAATTATTTAAGTTTATGTTAGTATATGTTACATATTATTTCTTATGATAAGTATAAATGATTTATTTATGTGAAATAAATATGATTTGTTTATAATGAGTAAAATACCCTTTTATTAACAGTGTGTATGAATGCAATTAGTAATGTGCTTATTACTAATGTAATAATAAATAATTATTATAAGTAATAATTAATAATAAGCAACAATTATTAATAATTATATAATAAATTAATTAATAAGCCACAAGTAATAATAATTATATAATAAATTAGTTAATAAGTAATAAGTAATAATTATATAATAAATTAGTTAATAGGTAATAAGCAATAATTAACAATTATATGTAATAAATTAAGTAATAATAATTAATAATCACATATAATAAATTAGTTAATAAGTAATAACAATTAATAATCACATATAATAAATTAGTTAATAAGTAATAAGTAATAATTATATATAATAAATTAATTAATAAGTAATAAGCAATAGTGATGAATAATTATATGTAATAAATTAATTAATAAGTAATAACGATTAATAATCATATAATAAATTAGTTAATAAGTAATAATTATTAATAATTATATAATAAATTAATTGATAAGTAATAATAATTAATAATCATATATAATAAATTAGTTAATAAGAAATAAGTAATAATTATTAATAATTAAACGTAATAGATTAATTAATAAGTAATGAGCAATAATAATTAACATATGTAAAAATTAATTAATTAGTAATAAGCAATAATTAATACTTATATATAACAAATTAATTAATAAGTAATAATTATTAATAATTACATGACATTACTAACGAGACATCTGTCCGGAACAGAAAGCGGAGCTTTTCAGAGACGGCAGTGACAGGAAGGGAACCTGGTAATGATGAGGGTGGGGGGCAGGCACATGTGTGAGCACGTGGACGTGTGCGTAGTGTGAGAACGGGTGTGGATGCACACGCATGTGTGAGAGGTATGCGTCTCATGTGTGTGCGTGCAACACGCGTGTGTTGGATCAGGGCGGGGGGTTGGTGAGTGATGTAGACGCAGGTCCCACACCCAGCGCCTCCCCCACGTCCCCCACGTCCGCCACGGTGAGGAGGAGTAAACCCTCAGCTGGAGTCCCAGGCGCTCACACACCTGGGTGGTGTGACTTCCTCACCGTGCTACGTGGAGGCGTGACTTGTGCAGGTGCCGAGTGTCTCGTCTGCGGCACGGACCGCGGCCCTCGTCCTTCTCGAGCTCAGGAAGGGCAAGCGTGCTCATCGTGGCCACCCAGCTCCTGCTCCCGACACCTGGCATCGCCACACGTCTCCGGGGAGTCAGGACCCAGGGGAGACGGGGCCGTGCTCCTCACAGCAGGACAGTGGACATAGGGCTTCGATATGGAGGCGGCAGTGGACAGCAGTGGGGCCAGCCCGCCGTGAGTGTGTCTGGAGTCTTCCAGAACCCGGAGCTTTGTGCAAGCTGAGCGAGCTCCTGTGTCCACCCCGGAGCTGCACCATGCGGGTCTCCACAGGAGTGCACACCGCCCAGCTCAGACACACCCTCTCTGTTCACTGTTGGCCATCCTGGGAGGGCCTTCCGTGGACTGGTGACTGTGTCCACGCTCCCTGTGCATCATCCAGCACCAGGACACCCAGGCTGTGACCTAAGGGTGACTTAAGTCTCGTCCGAACTGCCCTGTGTGCTCTACCTGCCTCGGTCCCCTGCCCAGGTTGTCAGCGAGGCCGCGGTGGGCATCTCCGAGAATCCACGTGGCTCCGTATCAGCGTGCTGTGGCCGAATCACTCAGCAGCCCTCCGAGAGAGCAGATGGTATAGATGGGCTTGGGGACATGCCGCCGCTGTAGCTCGACGTGCGCCTCATTTGGAGATACGGTCTTTGCAGATGTAATTAGTGAAGATGAGGTTGTGCTAGGATAGGGCGGGCCCCCAATCCAGTGCCTGGTGTCCTTTCAAGAAGAGGGGGATTTGGACAGACACACATTTCTTTTCTCTGTTGTCTCCTGGAATTCACCCGAACAGGTGGCATTTGGCAACTGGGAAGATTCTGATATTTTCCCCTCTTTCTCTGGCTCTGGCTCAGCCCCAAGGCCAACTTCATCACAGATCTTGCAGAAAGTGATACGATAGTAAGAAAATAATAACAAAAAACGTATACCTATCAGTTAAACAGTTTACATAAAATAGAGCAATTCCTCACATCCTCAGAAAACCATGCAAGATGAGATAGGTAACTTGAATTGTCCTGTATTGATGAAATCAATCAAATTGTTAGCTAAAAGCATTTTTTTTTTTTAAAGAAAACTCCAGGGCCAAACGGTTTTACTGATGAATTCTCTGACACATTTAGTGATAACATATCACAGATTGTACAAAAATTATCAAGAAAACTGGACTTACAAGTCATTTTATGAGAGCAGACTTATCTAGATGCAAAAACAAAGAGAAGACAAGAAAGGTAAACAACAGATGGATCTCCTTTGTGGGCAAAGATGCAAAAACCCTCAACAAAATATCAGCAAATCACATTTAGAAATACATTTTTAAAGGATTTTATTTATTTATTTGTCAGAGAGAGAGAGCGAGCATGAGCGGGTAGGAGAGGGAGAAGCAGGGTCCCTTGTAAGCAGGGACCCCGATGCAGGACTCGATCCCAGGACCCTGAGATCATGAGCTGAGCTGAAGGCAGACGCTTCACCAACTGAGCCACCCAGGCGCCCCCATCACATGTAGAAAAAGCATGACAGATCCTGACCAAGCATGGCTTATGGTGGACATTATTCCAGGCTCCTTCATGACAAGGAATCCAGGTACCCACCTGGTATCAGGTACCCACCCTTTTAACAGGTGGGAGAAAGAAAAACCCACAGGGTCATCTTGATTTGGCAGAGGAAGGCTTTGACAAAATCCACCTGGCACTGACGACCTTCAGCAAGCTCGGAATTGAGGGGGGTTTCTGAATCCCGGGGAGAACACACGCTTTCCCAGCCAGGTGTGCGGACGAGGGAAAGGCGTCTGATCTCATCGGTGCAATTCTGCACCGTACGGGGAGTCCTAACCGGGGCTGTGTGATTGTTAGAGAGATAAACACACAGCATTCAGGTTGAAAGGGGAGGAGTAAACAGGGTACGGGGGGGCACCTGGGTGGCGCAGTCGGTTAAGCATCTAACTCTTGGTTTCAGCTCAGGTCATGATCTCAGGATCCTGGGATCGAGCCCCACATCCAGCTCGTCACTCAGCACGGAGTCTGCTTGAGATTGTCTCTTTGTCCCTCGGCTCCTCTACCTGCTCTCTGTCTCAAACAAATAATTAAATATTTTTTTAAGAAAGAAGTAAACATGGACGTAGGTGGCATCCTCAGAAAGGCAAGGCGGTACCACCCGAATAAAAATTGTGTTGTGTGCACGTGTGTGCATGTGTGTGTGTTGGGGGGGGGTCAAGCACCTGCCCGTCCCTCACCGGGACCAGCTCACTGCCTTCCACTGGCCGTCAAACTCTCGGCACCGACACGGGGAGCCCCAGGTTAAAGGACCTGCGGGGACTTGTCCCACCCCTGATTGTGTGGCTTGAAATAATAGGTCTTCGAATCAAGGACGAGTAGCTACGCAGCAGAAAGCACCCGAGGCGGGGAGCGGATCCCATGTCCGACTTTAAAATCAGGTCAGCAATCAACGGCGGCGAGACATCCATGCCAAGCTCTCTTCCCGGCCCCACTTCCTTTATTTTTTCTCCTACATTGGAGTGTGCTTGGGACCTAACTGCTCTGTTAAGGTCGTCCGCGTGGAATCGGTTAACAGCGCTTCTAATCCAGAATTGAATCCGACAGCGAGGAGCTGGTTTTTGATATGTCGTCTTAAATGCCAGTCATTAAAAAAAAAAAAAAAAAAAAGTAAGAAAGCTTCAGACATTAGTCCCAAATTTCAGCATGATGTCCTATTACCACCGTGAGGAGCGGCCATAGGTGGAGAAATTAGGAAGAAAATGGTGTCTTCAAAATCTACAGCAAGAGGAGACATTCCCAATTCAAGGGCACTCATATTAATTAAAAAAAAAAGAAAGAAAGCCCTTATAGGATCTTATAGGATGGCAAGTTCTCTTCTTGCATTTGGAGAGGGTAGCGGTTTTAGAGGTGGAGGGCGGGGCCTGTTTGCAGGGGACAGAGGGGACATAGTTTGGAAGAGCCAAAGTCCAAAGGCTCTATCATGTTCTCAGCAACACAAAGAGGCTGGTCGTCCCCCCCAAGAGGGGACAGATTCCTGGTAAGGCGCCCACCCCAGGACGGCTCATCCCCGTTGTGCCCAAAGCAAAGATCTTCACCAATGACATTGCCGTGGGCAGATCCTTGCACACACAGGAGCTGACTTTGCCGGGCACCATGGGGGCCAATACCTACAGGGGTGAAACCAGAGATTTAAAAAGTCCCCCCTAGGATCCAGCCTAGTAGCTCCCGCCAGGTTAGGAGCCACCTGAACCCCTCATCCCGGTCCCTCCACGTCTTGGCTGGTTCCAGTCGGTCACAAGGATGGCCAGGTCACCGCTTGGCTGCGCATAAGCCGGTCGACACAAAACGTGGGCTGCCCATGATGGGTTTTCCCAGTGGGCAATGCTCCCGAGACTCGTCTTCCGGAGCAGGTGCACAGAAGACTTCTTGTTTCGCTTTAAACATTACCATCTGAGAGTCCCCGGAAATCCATCCTGCTGTGGTCTGAACAGGGAAATGCACCAGGGAAATGGATGGGCCTGGGTTTGTAAGGGAGTAA
Source organism: Phoca vitulina (assembly GCF_004348235.1). NCBI lineage: Eukaryota > Metazoa > Chordata > Mammalia > Carnivora > Phocidae > Phoca > Phoca vitulina. Next base: position 1,173,948 of record NW_022589763.1, read on the forward strand.
CGGGCTCGTCGGGCACCGTCCCTGCCCGAGCAAACAATGTGAAAACGATGACTCTGAGTCTAGCACGGTGGGTACCCAGTCTGGTCCGGGTGCTTTCTGTCCAACACGGAGTGTTGTGTTTGCTGCAGCCCACGGAGCATCCTCGTCCACTGCGATTGAAAAACACCGATCACGGGCATGAGCCTTCTCTTTTACGATGAGCCCAGGGATGCAGCTGATACAGTTTTACGAACATAATAAAGTCATCGCGCGTTGGGCAGATTCATGAGGACGTTCAAAATTTTTGGCTTGCAAAAGCAGACAGAATGCCTCAAGAAGCCATAAAAAAAGAAAGAGTAATTTTTCTTTTTTTTATTTTAATCTCTATCCGTACCTGTCATAGTTTACTGAGGATGGTCAGCACGGCGATATACATCACTGTCTGTTTACAGCAATAAAAATCAGATTACGTGGAGCGTGCCCTCACAAACAGAAACCCGTGGAAATTTGGGAAAGGCAGGAACAGTCAGAGGAGATTTAGGATCTTAGGATAAATTACCTTAATCTTCCACTGCGTTCCCCTCGGACCAACGGATTTTTCAGTTTCCCTTCAAAGTACTTTCATGTGTATTCTTGCTGTTTTGTCGTTTTAATCTTCCTGGAAGGTAAACATGAGGCAAAACGAAACAGATTTTTAAACACACCCTCCCAAAAAATAAATAAATAAAAAATTTCCCCAGCTTGGTCAAGTGTTTTTTTTGTTTTTTAAGTAAAGCATTTTTTTTTCCCCTTGGAAGTATGTATTGGATCAAGGACATGCATCAAGAATATAGAGAGAGTTCTTGTGACTCCATAATACAACAAATAATCCCATTTTTTAAAAAACTGGGCAAAAGATAGGGAGAAATATTGTCCCAAAGTAGAGCTCCAAATGGCCCAGAAGCAGGTAAGAAGATGCTGCACCGCAGTAGTCATGGGGGAAAATGCGAATTAAAACCCTTTGCCCCAGGGGGCTGACCGGAGGGGCTTCTGCCTGATTAGAAATCCCCACAAGCTCTCCTTGTGCCCCCAGAAGCCCAGACAGCCTGTGGCTGTTTTAGGGGAAATCAGAACCACCCAGCCTCAAGCAATGGGGTCTCAGAACCAATGAAAATATCTCAGAGCTGGCTTGCAACTTTTCTTTTTTGAGAGCTCATTTATTTATTAAAAAATAATATTGCGTTCATATAATTTGAAGGCATTGAATCAAACACTGGGAATAAGGTGGTAGACAAGAAAGACATGGTTCTTGTCCCATGGGTTGCAACTTTGTATCCAATTCTCTTTAAATGCACTGCTCGATAGGTTGACGAATCGAATTTAAATTTTAAAAAAATATTGAGAAAAATAATAAAATGTGCACAGAGGCTTTTCTGCACAACGATGCTGGGACCTTGAAACACGAGAAGCCAGAGCCCCAGGGTTCTTGCTGGGAAGCAGGATCTGCGTTTGAAGTCTCTGGGCTCCAAGTGTGATGAGTGGGGGGCAAGGCCAGGGGTAGGCAGAGGCGGAGATGGGGGGGGTGTCCACCAGCCAGGGGACGCCGAGGATGGCCAGCAGCCCCACGTACCTGGGACAGAAGCCCGGCCACAGAGGTGCCCTCGGAGTCTCCGGGAGGACCCAGCTCTGCCCACACGGTGGTTTTGGGCGTCCAGCCTCCGGAGCTGGGAGAGAACACACTTCCATCGTGCTGAGCCACCGAGCGCGGGGACATTCATTACAGCCGCCCCAGGGCACCGAAGAAGCAGGTGCAATGCACTCCGGTGTTATCGGCACACGGCACGGTCTGGCCACGTCCATGTTCACAGCCACCTGATGGCCACGGAAGAGCATCCAACGAGGGATGCCACGCAATTGCCTCGTGTCCTCCGAGACACTGCGCTTCGTGTCTTCATTCAGCTCTGGGCTTATTCCGCTCGCTGAAGCCTTACCCGCGTTCTGGGACCTCTGCAGCGTCTGCCTTCGGCTCAGGTCATGGTCCCAGGGTCCGGGGATCGAGTCCCTGCATCGGGCTCCCTGCTCTGCGGGAAGCCTGCTTCTCTCTCTGCCTCCTGATCATGCTCTCTCTCTCTCTCTCTCTCAAATAAATAAAATCTTTAAAAAAAAATTAAGAAGAATTGCAGCTATATGGTTATGGTGAAGGTTCCATGTCTAAGGCTGAAACTGCATGTGTGCGCAGGTTTCGTGTATGTGTGTGTGTGATTTCATAAGCTCCCTGTGTCCTTCCGTGAGGTCCATCCGGATGGATGACTTTGCCGCCCTCTATGCCTCAGTTTCCCCGCTAACTTGGGTCCCTGTGAGTCGTGATTTCCCTCACGTCCCCTGTGTTTGCTATGGGTGCCGCCCCCAGACTCGGGGAGGTGGTGGGTGCCCGCGTCTAGATCACAGAAGCCGCGGGAGAGGGAACTGGAGAGCCAGGCGGCTCCGCCATGGACGCCTCTTTCCAGCTGGCTTTGGACACTTGGGTTTCGGTGACCACGATGGAGTTCACGAACCCCCGTGCCCCCCCACCCATGCACGGTTCAGATGCCAGCATCCACGGCACATTACCGCGGGTAATTGTGCAAAGCGCGTGCACACACACATGGCGACTTCCACACGAGAAAGGACCTTTCCCCATGCAAGGTGATGGTTGCCCATCAGCTGCTGCACCCCCAGAGCCCCTGAGCTTGCCGCGCCCCAGAACGATCTCCCTCTGAGGGCCGAGAGCTTTCCCACACGAATTGAGAGTTTGAGCGGATTGCTTGGTTCCCAGAACTCCCTGAAGGGGAGATGAATGTTTGCATCCGCCCATTATCTTTAAAGGTAACGCCTGGGCTCTGTGAGATTTCTGGTAAATCCTTGGTAAATGGACCGGAATTTCCAGATGGGCCTCCGTGGACCGAGAGCGACAAGCATGCATCCTGCAGACCCAGCGTAATGAGCCCCACCCCGGACACGGCTTTGGGGACAAGATCGTTGTCAAGCCTGCGTCCTCCTTGACTTGGAGCTGGGGCAAATCCAAGTGGAAATCGAGGCAGGGAGCTGTGGACAAAGACCAGGGGCTGCAACCACGCCGGTGGGTAAGCCCCTACTAACCATTTCACGCATGCTTGGGGACGCTCATGGACCCACCACAAGCCCCCGACGTGTTCCTGAAAAGAAGGCATGATTGGGGCTGCTGATGGAGCCAACCCAGGACATCTCAACCCGTAGACGCCCAACCTGGAACCAGCCTGCTCCATGCACATCCCCATACTGCTGCCCACCCCCCGATTCCCCGACACACGCACCTGCCATCAGAGACCACCCTCCAGGGAAGCTCCTTCTGCTGCTTCTGGAGATGGTGGCCCAATCTTGGAAGCCAAGACCTACGGACGAGGGACATGCTCCTGTGAGCAGAAGGGAAATGCACGGCTCCTGTGGGCATCCCCACTGCACCAAGCCCATGTAGCTTTTTTTAAAAAAATAAGCTCTAAAATTAAAAAAAAAAATTCTGTTTTTAGAGTAGTCGGGCTAAGCAGGATGAGAAAAAGGTTGTGAAGATAATTGGATTTCCTGTGACCCCACACTCATTTCCCCTTCCCGTTAACATCTTACACGACTTTAATGCATTTTTTACCATTAATGGACGGACACAGATACATCACTAGTAACTAAAGCCCACACATTATTCACATTTTCTTGGTTTCCCCCAGATATGTCTGTTGTGTCCCAGGTCTCCATCCAGAATCCCATATTACAATGGGTTGTCTCATGTCCTTGGGCTCCTCTGGGCTGGGACGGTCTCTCTGGCCATCCTTGTATTTGATGACCTTGAGAGTTTTGAGGAGTGCTGGTCAGGGAGTTTGTAGGATGCCCCTCAATTGGGGTTTCTGTGATGTTTTCCTCCTGGTTTGACCGGGCTTATAGGTTCTTGGATAGGAAATCATTGAGATGAAGTGTCCTTCACATCACCTCGTATCCAGGTGCATCCATCAACCTGACTCATCACTGTTGGCGTTGATCACCTGGTTGAGGTGTGTTGATCAGGTTTCTCTGCCATAAGGTTATTCTCTGGAAGGAAGTTACTTTGCCCAGCGCACACGGAAGGTGTGGGGAGATTTGCTCCACCGCCCTGAGTCCCGACTATTTAGGTGAATTATTTGGAATTCTTCTCCATGGGAGATATGCCTCTTCTCCCCTGTGTGTTTATCCATTTAACCAACAACCTATATCAGTACGGATTCGTGGTTATTCATTTTACGCTTTGGGTGATAACCTGCTAGCACCTCATTTATTTTGTGCTCAAAATCAAGAGTTTCCAAAGATAGAACCGGATGCCTCAGTCCAAGGCTTGAGGGAGACCAGTCAGATGGAGCGCAGCGTTGCATGAGCCCGGCATCTTGGCACGCTGCGTGTCCCATCTGTTCCCGGGGATGGATAAAGTCATCAGTCCCATGGGGACAGCTCTGTGTCCACGTGGAAAACGTCATCCACCACGTGGCTGTTTCTCATGGTGCCACGGAGAGACAGATATTCCCAACCTTCCGCAGACGAGCAGGTGGGTTGAACACCATCCCGTGTGCATGTCACAGCGGTTTGGGATGACATTCTGGGGCATGTGATACCGGACGAGAGGAGTGGGGTTTTAATTGTGTCTAGGGAATGTCAGCGCTCTGGAGTTCTCATGACTCGACACGGTATGGAAACACCACGTCTTCAGTACCGCTGGGTGGCCGTGTTACCTACAGAATTCAGACGGTGTCACCTGGCCTTCTCAAGGATCTGCCTGTTCCCTTGTCCCAGGCCCCCTCTGTTGGTCACGTCATTCTGTTGTACCCTCAGGGCTGTTTTGAGGGTGCGGAAGAGTGGGTGTGCAGGGAGCTGGGCATCATCGGTCGCTGCCCCACCTGGACACCCACCCAGAGGGGAGGAGCGGGCTGGCAGCTGTGTTTCCAAGTGCACACCTGAACACTTTCTGTCTTTTGTTTCATCTACAGATACTTTGTTTAATATGCAAGGTAGGGGACAAATGAAGGAAGGTAAAGGGGTGCATTTATGCTCACCTTCCATGTGCACTAAAACTCTCGAGAACGGCAATCAGTAGGATCACAAGGGATGCCACACCCCACATACTGTCTCCAAAGAAAGTGCTCATTCAGATAAAATCCACAACAAGACTAATTTTTTAAAAGATTTTATTTATTTATTTGACAGAGAGAGACACAGCGAGAGAGGGAACACAAGCAGGGGGAGTGGGAGAGGGAGAAGCAGGCTTCCCGCGGAGCAGGGAGCCCGATGCAGGGCTCGATCCCAGGACCCTGGGACCATGACCTGAGCCAAAGGCAGACGCTTAATGATTGAGCCACCCAGGCGCCTGACAACGAGACTAATTTCAACACCGTCTTACAAGCATAACATTTCTGTATAGAAATGAAAGCACTACTTGGGCTTATCTTTAATGCTTCTTACTTGACTTCGTTTTGCTAATGGATAGAAGGGATAAATACTATCAGGCTCCTTCTTTTGCAGTTCACGTTTAATGAGACGTAATTTACACTCAAGAAGAGCCACCCTTTCCGGGGTACAGGTGGGTGGTTTTGAATGGCGTGGACAGACGCATAACCAGCGCCATGACTGTTACATTTCTATCCCTAGGGTCTTGTGGTTGACAATTTTATTCCTCTACTCTTGGCCACTTTGTATATATAGTATATATACTCAGGTATCTATCTATGTATCTATGTATCTATACATACCCATACTGGAGTATACATTTTATATAAATATAATTCAGATAGTTATATATGTATGTATATGTATATATAGTTGTATATATGTGTATATATACATATACAATTATGTTATGTATTTTATATATACATAATTGGGTATACATTATATATATATATATATATATATATATATATATATATATATATATATATTTGGGCATGTATATAGGAAATAGACATATATACATACATACACATAGCATAACTATAACTTAATGTGTTCACAAAACACCCTAGACAGGTTGACTCAAACAACAGACATATATTATTATCTGGGTTCTGGAGGCTGGGAGTCCGAGATCCAGGCGGGGCTGAGGCTGGTTCCTCCTGAGGACTCTCTCCTTGGTGTGTAGACCCCGTGTTCTCCCCATGCCCTCACATGGTCGTCCCTCTGTGCATGTCTGTGTCCTCATCCCCTCTTCTTCTAAGGACCCCCTTCCTATGGGATCAGGGCCCACCTCTGTGATCTCATTTTACCTTAATCCCCTCTCTAGAGACCCCACCTCTAAATACAGCCCTATTCTGTGATCCTGGGGAATGGCGCTTCAACACATGAATTTTGGGGGTGCATAATTCAGCTCACGGCACTCACATCTTCAAGAGAAAAAGTAATATCATCGTTTCTTAGGAGATGCATGACTTGCACAAGGGCCCTGGCGTTCAGAAGCACGGCTGACCAGCTCCAAGGTCAGAGCAGCTGACCGGCTCCAAGATCAGAGCAGCTGCCCAGCTCCAAGGTCAGTGGTTTTTCTCTTGGGCTGGAAAGGCTGCCGGTTGAGCTGCCTCTCCTGTGACCACAGAGATTTGAAGGTTGGATGTGGAAACTGCATTCATATTGTAGAAACTCCATAAGGATATAGATGTTGGACTGGAATTAAAAAACAAAACAAAACAAGACCACATTGCCTGGGCTCATGATGAATTCAGTGTCGGCTGCCTCGAAATTCACACAGCACTACTTTGGCATGCATTCGCTATCTATTCAGTAATTATTTATCGAGTGCCTGCCTGGATAGGTGAAGGAGAGCCAAAGGTGACCAGAAGAGGCAGTTTGGGAAGCTTGCACTCAGGATGAAGGGAGGGAATTCCTCCACCGGAGTGTATCATCTGTGGAAGAGAAAACCACATGCTCCATGGACAGGCTTAAAACATCTGCTTTACGGGCATAAAGCGGCTCTGGATCCAATCAAATTAGATCATAATTGATAAATAGGCAGCTTATGATGTCCCAGGAAATATGGCCATAATGCATCGCAGTCCACGCGTTGGGTTGCACTGAGCTGTTGGCGATGGGACGTGAACGTGAGAGAGGCGTGGGTTGCCGTGTGCCCTGACGTTTCAACCTTCCTCCAGAGGGCTTTCATGGAGCACCTAAGCATGCCAGGCGGGGCAGGCGGTGCACAAAAACAGCTCAGCCAATAGACTTCAGTCCCGCCTTCACGGAGCTGAGTGTCCTATGCAGGTGCACGCCCAAGGGTCAAGCAAATCAGAACAGGAAAAACTCGATATTTTCCCCCACAGCTTCTACTACTGCCTCTAATCTGTCCTGTTCATCAGATCTTCATGAGTGCTCATATCCATTGGAGTGTCAGCAACACCCCCCCCACCGCCTCCGCCGTCCTCAACACCCTCGGGCTCTCTATGAATTTCCGATGGCTGCTGTCACAATGCACCACAAACCTAGTGGCTTCAAATGACACAAATTTACCACGCAGCAAGGAAGCGGCCATCCGCGAGCCCGGGATGAAACCGAAGCTGCCGACCGCTTCACCGTGCATTTCTAGCCTCCAGGGCAGCAAGAGATAAATTCCCACTGTTTAAGCTCCCAGCCTGCGCTATCTTGTTACAGCGGCCCACGCCGACCGATATGCATGTCTTTATGTTCCGTGGGCTACTGCAAAACCGGACGTACTCATAGAGAACGGGGATCACTGATTGATGACAGAGCAGACAGCGATATTAATTTAAGAATGAGATTATACTGAAAATGGTATTTCATGAGTTGTATGAATTTTCTTAGAAGTGGAGTGTGTATTAGGCTCCCCAGAGTGCTCACCACCAAGCCCTGTGATTACTTTTCTTCTCTACCTTCTGCACACACACACATACACACATGCACACACACACACAAATATACTCATGCATGTACAAACCCACATACATGTACATGCACATACACCCATGCATACACACATGCATGCATAAGTTTGCACACGCTCACATGCACACATGTAGAGATACACATACACAAATATGCACATGCATGCACAAACACACATACGTGGACACGCAGACACGCACAAACACACATACATACATATACATACATGTGCACATACAAATATACATATGCATGCACATACACACATGCTCACACAAATATATACATGCACGCACACACACATACATGCACACACATACACACATGCACACACAAATATACACATGCATGCACAAACACATATGTGCATATGCGCATACACCCATGCATACACACATGCATGCACAAGTGTGCACACGCACACATGCACACATGTAGAGATACACATACACAAATATGCACATGCATGCACAAACACACATACGTGGACACACAGACACGCACACACAAATACACACACATACATACACATACACGTGCACATACAAATATACATATGCATGCACATACACACATGCTCACACAAATATATACATGCACGCACACACATACACACATGCACACACAAATATACACATGTATGCACAAACACATATGTGCATATGCACATACACCCATGTACACACACAAATACATACATGCACACACATACACACATGCAGAGGCACACATACACAAGCACACACGTGTGTGCACACACAGACACACACACTGATAGACATCTTCTGTTACACTCTCATAAGCCTATCTGTAAAAACAATTGCACTACGCCTTCTGGAATTTTCAGTAGCATCTTCTGAAATCCTTTCCCCCAGTCCCCTTTTCTTTGAACTGGATTAAACTCTTGCTCTTTGCAGGACTAATTTAAATGTTTGGCATGAAAAACCCAGATGTCTCTCTTTGGTAAATGCTGAGACTGTTCTGCTCACAGCACTGTTGGAAACCAGCTCACAGCCGGCTCTTTGTGCTTTTCGAAGATGCGTGTCCCGGCCCATTGGCAGGTCCATGGCAGAGCTCACCCCACGTATTTCCCAGATATCTGTGCAGAAGAAACATTCTATTGAGGAGCGTCTCATGTATCCAGGATCAGCCCTGCCCTTTTCTCAGAGCTCCTGGGATTTATTCTGGTCCTCACACAGCTTGCGGAACAGCTTACTGCCAATCAAGACCCCTGCTCCCTCAGACACGAGCTGTCATCAAGCCCCAAACCTCACTGCCTGCGACCACTGGAATTTCATTGTGTCAAGAAAGCACCCTAAGCCATTGATCCCCTTCCAAGGATCGGCCGTGCCACATGCAAGGACCATGCAGTGGCAGAAGGGCAAGGCTGAGATGCTATAATGCCCAGTTGGGCTCTGAGCTGACCACTCCATTGCCAGGTGGGCTCTGAAGGTGGGCTGACATTCCCTTTCCCAGGGAGCTTTGCAGGATGATGGTCTGAAAGCGTTTATAACTCATTTAGTGGCGACAATCACGGGATGGCATGGGATGAGGGGTAAAGGATACCACAAGCCAAAGATCTCTTTTCTTCGCTGGACTGACCCAAACCGGAGATGGAAAATGTGCATTTTAGAGCAACGTTGGATTTTTAAATACATTTTAACAGCTTTCTCAGACACCCCTCATGATGAGCCAGCTCTTTCCAAACAAATGCTTATCCCCAGTGTTTTCAGCTGGTGCAAAAGAATAGTTTTCATTCAGGTCTATTCTTGAAGGTCACTGCTTTTATCCCCTCCAAAATGGATTAAAAGCAAATCAGATTATGGAAATAGCTGAGCTGCCTTTGGAGGAGTTGGGATGGAGGGTTTAACGTGTGTGCAGGGATGGGGGGTGAGTGGGTAGTTTGCACAGTATGTGGAGCTTGAATGCTACACCGGGATTAGGTTGGGCAGGCACTGAAACCCTAAAACAGGAGTGCTTAAAAAGGACATAAGTTTGATTCTCTCAAGTAAAGGTGACCCTGTGGTACATGGTCCAGAGTTGGTGTGCTGGCTGCGTGTCAGGCTCCTCTGAAGCTAGGCTTTTTGCACCTTTCTGCTTCTCCAGCTGTAATAATGGCCCCTGACCTCATGGTCCGGGGTGACGGTCCCCACATTCGAGGAAGCAAATGGGAGGAAGGGAAGTAGGGTAGGGAAGAAAGGGCCAGCTGTGTATGTCTTTGAAGGAAGGTTTCCAGCATGTTGTAGGGCTAGTAGGCAGAGGGGGAAAAAGCTTTGTATTGGGAGGTACTGGGCATGAATGATGGTGCTGTTAATTATTGGTTTTGTGACACTGGGCGAGGCTGGACTTCTGTGAAGCTTAGTTTTCTCTCTTGTAACATGGCAATGATGATGGTGATGATGGTGGGGATGATGATGGTAATGATGATTGTGATGATGATGATGATGGCAGTGGTGATGAGGATGATGATGATGATCTTAGTGGTGGTGATGATGATGATGATGATGGTGGTGGTGATGATAGTGGGGATGATGGTGGTGATGATGATGGGGATGATGGTGATGATGATGGTGATGGTGCTGGGGATGATCATGATGATGATGATGGTAATGGTGGTGGTGGTGGTAGGGATGGTGATGAAGGTGATGATGGTGATGATGCTGGGGATGATGATGATGATGGTGATGGTGGTGGTAGGGATGGTGATGAAGGTGATGATGGTGATGATGATGGTGGTGGTGGTGGGGATGATGATGATGATGGGGATGATGGTGATGATGCTGGGGATGATGATGATGATGGTGATGGTGGTGGGGGGGATGGTGATGAAGGTGATGGTGGTGATGATGATGGTGATGGTGATGGTGATGATGGTGGTGATGGTGATGTGGCCTGCCTCACAGGACTGTCATAAGAGACAAATGAACTAAAGTATGCAGGACCTTGAACATTAGAATGTGTCATACAAATCATACTTGTTTTATTCCTGACCCACTTCTGATGAAAACCATTGTCTTCTTGAAGGCTCACATTACAAAACAACCAGCTCCAATGAATTAAAAGGCAATTATTTACTACATTTGTGTTTGTTTATGTGAGTATTTATGCATCAGAAGAGAAATAAATGAATACACACTGAATGAATTTTATAAGAAAGACGGATTTATAAACACCACTCAGGAAACACAAACAAGATTTATTTTCCTAACATGTCCTCACATTAGACAGACTTGGTGAGACTTTATACTATATTATGTGTCCCTCTGTCTATCACACCTTGGACGAGAAGCAGTAATTGCTGTCTCCCTGGTACCTGGCTCAGTGTCCAACACCTCCAGCACACTCTACCAAAGACTTGACATGAATTACATTCTGATCTGATCTGAACCAGATCAAAGGGAGGGGTAAGAGAAAGAGCTGGACATGGCAAGGTGAAGGAGGGAGAAGAGGCAGGACGATCAAGAAGGGATCAATGAAGACACAAAGGTCAGAGGAGTAGCCTTAGTGAGGAAGCCTGGACAAGCACATCGGTTCTCTTGACTGATTCACGCAGTTCATCAGTAAGTCCCTGATGTGCGTGCTTCTCATCACGCCACCTCTGTGTCCAGTGTGGTCCATGCTGCCATCTCTCCCTGGACACTAGCCTCTACCTGCCCCTACTTCTCTCAACATCCGTTCCTGCGTCATAACCTCAGCACAGAAGTCAGATTGATGATTTTCTTACCTAGGTCAGGGATCACAATGGGGCTTCTCCCAGAAGTGACCTGGGGTTGAAGATTGAATACAGGGTGGGGTAGGGGCTCTGGTAGGGGCGTGGGGAGGTGATACAAGGAAGTAAATTAGCCAACCAAAGGAGACTTATCAAGCCGGCCACACAGAGGTGATTGGAGCTTATCCCACAGTGATGCTCTGGCAAATAGCATAAAATACCCACCTGGGGACCCCTGGTGGAGAATGAAGGAGGCATTATTTATACCCTATGACTATCAGTACCAGGTGGGGGTATGTGAGTTTCTCAGACTTCCAGCCTGCTACTCAAATGGGGATCATGGGATCCAGCAACGAGTATAGCCCTCCAAGAGAGAGGCAGGGCTTGCATTGGAAGTCAGGTCGCTGTTCTCAGAAACAGCAAGGACTTCCTTGGGGGTGTGAGTGGAGCACCCCCACAAGAATCAGCCCCATCAGAGAAAAACCTCCATTGGCCTGTCATTTCAATGAGAATGAAACCCAAAGTCCGCATAAGACAGAAAGATCTGCCCCATCCCTGTGGTCTCCAAACTCATCCCCCAGCCTCCTGCCCACACACACGCACAGCCACTTGAGCTGTATCCATTCAGGCTGGCCCGTAACTGTGCCACCATCCACACCATCTGCTCCCAGCTGGGGCACACATGTCCTTTCCCCCTCAGCTCATCCAGGTGTCTGGGCAAACGTCACCCCTCACAGAGGCCACAACGGTGCAAGGGCACCTCTTCTGCTGGCTCTTCTTTGGAGGACTCACGACCACGTTGTATAACACAAGATGAGATGAGTTTCGTCCGTTTATTTGCATCTTGCTTCATGGTCTGCTTCTCCCACTGGGATGGACGCTGAGCAGGAAGCTTGCCTGGCTTGTTGGTGGGAACCAGAATGGCACTTGGCATACAGAAGCGTGTGATTCATAAACACTTGCTGAATTAATGCAAGAAGAGGTCGAATGAAAGAAGGGAGGAAGAGAAGGCGTGTGGGTCCTCAGGAGTCACAGAGTTGATTCTGCCATGCCCCATCTTTGCTTTGCAGGCAGGTGGGCTCAGGCTCTTCATTCTTGGGCCGTGGTCACCAGGTGAACGCACAAGGTGATGGTGGCGTCTTCCAGGTCGGAGGAGAAGGTCTACCATCAACCAGCCAAGAGACTTGACCTGGTTCCTTATTTAATACTCTGAATTTCAGTCCCTTCACCTGTGGAATGGGTTACACATCGTGCTGTCCTCAATGGAGGGTCCTGAGAGTTTAATGCATCCACGGTACTCAGTGGGCACTCAATCCACACTGGTTCTTGTTTCTATAATCCTCCTTGTTGGCCTGCTCATCCATGACCTTCTCATGCCGCTATCTAAGAGGACCACCGAGGGAGCACCGAGAATGGGACACACAAAGCAAGCAGGGAGTGTGCTTTGAGCCAACTTCCAGGCACTGTCTGGTGGGAGCTGGTCTGGGGCTTCTCCCTTTCCTGAGCTGCTTAGTAGTTAACACATAGAAAGTCAGGTGGATCTGGTTCTCATCAGCTGCTTGCAAACCACACCAGAAACTCTTCCAAAGCAAATTCACCCCGACATGCCCATCCTCCCACGCCTTCCGCGGACACAGTTCCCAGGGAACACAGACAGGCTCGCACGTGTGTGTGCTCACACTCATCACGAATGTGCCTCCCGGATCTTTCTCACCGGCATTTAATCACCAGGTTACATGCTAGCATGCAGCTATGCCAGTATTGATTTGATATTTCCATCTTCTAAGACATTGAGGATATACATGGATGGATGGATATATATACACACACATATATGAATGTATATGTTATGATATACATTATAGTGTGTGTATTATATGTACTATTACATTTATATTTATATAATATATAACATGCTTATATATGATGTATAGTATACAACACATATATAATGTATATAAAATATATAATTATATATTTGAATTTATGTATGTATATATTACATAATGTATATATAATTATATATTTGCAAATATATGTGTATATATTATATAACATATAATTATATAATTTCTATGTATATAATTTGTATGTATATTTTATATAATGTATATATAATTATGTATTTGTATATTTGTATGTATATTTCTATATATGTGTATATATGTATATATTATGTAATGTATATGTAATTATATATTTGCATATATGTTTATATTATATAACATGCATAATTATATAATATATAGTTTGTATGTATATATTATATAATGTGTATAATACATATATAACCCATATATAATTATATATTTGCATGTATATATGTGAATATATGTATACATATTATGTAATATAATTATATAATGAAGCCCTAGACCATACATACATCATATGCAATTTTATATACATAATTATATGAAAATATATTACATATACTATATGATATATAATATATAATGCATAATACAATATATAATGCATACATAAATATATAAAATTTATATTATGTATTCTATATGTAATATGTATATTATATATTGCATCATATATATTGTAATATATATATAAATATATATTATATATCTAAGCGAATTTATATTATGTATATATTATATACATAGTATCATATGCATTATCATGTATATGTAAATATATATATCTAAGTGATAGCTAATATACTTATTATGTGCACTGTTATGGAATCCAGAGAAATAGAAATTGGGGTAAACTTTAGGGGTCTTCAAGTCATCGGTGCCAGGTATATGGGCTCAGAGCTGGGCGACTAGCCATGGCCTGGTCCATACAACAAAGGTACATTTGCACACAACACACCAAAGTCTGATTTTGTTACTTGCCCTTCTTTAAATGTGATCACGGGCCAGTGCGATCGGCCATACGTCTGGTTTCTGTCTTCCACGCACCCTCTTCAAGATGAATGCACCGAAACATTCCTGCACGGGCAGGAATGGAAGGCAGGCGTGCACACCACAGGCCCTGTGGTTGGTTCTAGACAATGTCTCGTGAGCACGGGTGAGGGGGTAGCTGGGCGTCATGAACGGATTTGTGTACCCGGACTTTACAAGCAGGTAGGAGTTACTGACTCAAGTTGTCTCTGTTCCCTGGTGGCTTGCTCATTGCCTCTTTTTATGCTGCACTGTGAGAGCATTTTAATAGGGGTGGATGTTTGGGTTGAAGCCTTGGGAATGTGTACATGCTGGCCAAAATGTTATCTCCTGTGGTTGATGAGCCATGCTTCTTGCCTGATTGCACAAAACTAACAGGCAGAAGACTTCCCGGGTGGCCGCCTCCTCCAGCACACCTGACCTCCAGGTTGTAGGCAACACCTTGCTTGGATGATACTCCAGGACTTACAGAAACTCACCTACGGAGATCCCATAGAGACTAGAAATCAAGAAACCTATTCATGCCTGGTTCTGTGTTGTCCTGGATTTCGGAGGATGAAGGTCTATCCACTGATGCCCAGGGGGTGTCCTATGCACCTGCACCAATGACCTCACCTGGGGGCTTGTTAGCAACGCCAAGATCTCAGCTCTGCCCCACACCTGCTACATTAGAATCTGCACTTTTGCAAGATTCCTGGAAACTGTGTGCCCATGAATGTCTGAGAAGCCGTGATGTGCACTCTGACATCTGGTATGATTTCTGCAAAAGTGATCCACAGGAAAAAAAATAATTCTTTGCCACAAAACACACCAAGGCATCATCATATTCTTCAGACTTTCTGTGCAAGGCTATCGATGTGTACAGGGGGACAAAGAACAGATAGTGATGTTTGTATCTTCTGGCAGCTATAATATGCCAGGCCCATGAGGTAGGGAGACATGGGAGTTTTACCAATTCACGTATTTTGCGTGGCAAGTGAATATTTGATTAATGGGGATTAGCCCCTGCTGGTATGGAAAATTTCTGTTTGAAACGTTATGGAGCCTGTCACTGGCTCCTGGTCCTGGCCAGGTCTCCAGTCATCTTGTCACGGATGTCTTCCTGAACGGCGAGATCTGTGATGGTCAATGTTACGTGTCAACGTGGCCCAGCCACAGAGATGTGGTCAAATATTATTCTGGATGTTTCTTTTAAAGGTGTTTTATTTGTATGTATTTTTTGGTATGAGATTAACATTTCAAGCAGTGGACTCTGGATGAAGCGGATTGCTGCCCACAATGCAGGTGGGCCTCGTCTAATCAGTTGAAGGCTTTAAAAGCATAAGCAGTGACTTCCCCTGAGCAAGAAGGAATTCTGCTCGCACAGGGCCTGCACAGCTCAGCTGCAATACCAGCTCTTTCCTGCATGTCTAGCGTGCTAGTCTACCCTGAAGATTTTGGACCACTCAGCTCTGAGTACGGCATGAGCCAATTCCTTAAAAAAAAAAAAAAAAAATCTGTCTGTATACGTGTATACATCCTACCAGTTCTATTTCTCTGGAGAACCCTGATGAATGCAAGATCTGACCCTACTTAGGGCTGACCTTAGCGCCATCGAGAGGGTGATAGGTATTCCAGCTCATACACAAGCACAGAATAAATCCACCCAGGATTTATGAGCTCTTGCAGGAAAGGAAAAAAAAAAATACATGGAAACATAAGAAAGCATCCCAGGTGGCTGGGAGCAGGTGTCCGGGGTAAAGGCAGAGAAATGGGTGGTACATTCAAAATGCTTCTGAAGACAAGAATCTAGCTGTTTGGGGGACTTGCAATCGTACATGATTCTTTCAATTATAAATAACAAATCACTTGCAATAATAATAATAATAATAATAATAAAGAAGTCCCCATTGCTATGTCTGAACGACGGAGAAAAACTTTCTGATGGCACCTGCCAGGGTGGAAGGTTTTACATCATTGATATTGCAAAATACGTTGTGGCGAATTGTGTGTACGTAGTAGTTTGTAAAGTATGTTGGTGTGTGTGTGTCTGTGCAGGTATGTGCGTGTATATACGTGATGGGTGTGTGTGCGTGTGGGGATGAAGACATATTTATATGTATGTACGGACGTGTGTCTTATACCCACGTAAACACACGTATCCACTAAGGACTCCAAGCATCATGCAGGTGCGCTGATGCAAGCCGAACGATAACTGAGACATAATCGGAGGTGCAAACGCTCAGATGCGTTCCTATCACCCAAATCTGCCATGTTGCTGTCGAGACTTGGGTTTCTCAGTCTGAACACGCAGGTCCCCAAAGTCCCTTCCCGGTCAGACCACCTGTCATCCTGGCGGGAAGCCGGAAACAGGATTTAAGTCACGAGCAATCTGCCACGGGAAGGAGCAAACTCCCTGAGGCGCCACCTCCGGGAAAACACAGAGCGAGGCATCGCGGAGCCTAACGAGAGGCGACAAGGCACGCCAGGCAGAGTTACCGCCAAACGCGGGGCATGGGATGCGGCTGGTGGGAGGTAATGGACTGGGCTGCCTGCGCGCATCACTCCTCCTCATGATGCAAAGTGGTCTGTAATCAGCTCCCGAGAGGAGCTCAGACGCGGGGAACAGCCCCGTCCCGGCCACCGCTGACACTCATCCTAGTTGCAAACCTCTCCGGCGCTCCGTTACCGGGGCTGCCACGGGTGTGTTCTCTGGACCCGTCCAGCTTTGAGGAAAAGAAATTCAGAGGTGCACTGAGATCCCGTCTGGACAAGAGTGCGCTCCAAATGAGCTTTCTCACGAGTGTCCCTTTGCCTCTCAAGAGCGGCAGAGGCACAGCGTGGGGCGGCAAGTCCCCATCTTTTTAACCACTGCCTTGATGCTCTTTACAAGCCTGGATTCAAAGATCTCGTTCACAGTGAACAAAAACTCTGCACACTCTTCCTAGAGTAGGTGCACACATAGACTTACACTTTATGCATAATTGTGAAGGTGCACCTTTTTTGAGGTTCTTTCTTGCACCAACTCTCCCTGGACATCCAAGGACCTCACATTCAAACGTCAAGGTTGGGGAACCCTTCGTGGACAAGGAGCGTGCCTCCTATTTGGGGGGAAGTGCCTTTTTATTCCTTATACCTGCTATGCCTGGAAATGCACGGAAGATTTAGGGATTCCAACATGAGTCTGCCATCTCCCCGCCTGCCATGTAAGCTTGGGCTCAGGGGAGCCTTGCAGGGTCTGGTTGGGGAGACCACTGGGTTGCTAGCATGACCAGCCCTTACCGAAGCTCAACTACCACAAGTGGGACTACCAACCCCTGGACGCTGATTTCTCGGAGGAAAATCCCAAGAATCACACACCAGTGACGTGACAGCCATGGCCACTACATAGATTCCTGTGAGCTCATCCCTGGGCGCTTCCAAGCAGAAGCCAGAGCACTTCTGAGCAAATCCATTTCCACCCTGGAAGGAAGGTCCTTCTGCCTCTGAACTTCTGAGCCATCTGGGTTTTCCGACAGATGGCAAGCATGTTTTGAAATGGACTCTCGGCCCCGGCACGCTGCTCATTTCTTCTTCGTGCCCCTGACGCTCTGACTGTGTATCCGGGCTCTTCCTCATGAGCTAACTGTGTGAACTTAGGGGAGGTTGACTCGAATGCCATGTCTCAATGTTCTTATTTTTTTAAAAAGTGGCCGGAAGAGTGTCTTCCTCCCAGGGCCCTTGTGGAGATCAAGCAACTTGTTCTAGACATCTTATCTACCACTCATGGATGGCGCATGTCCAGCAGACCCGCCAGGGGCTGACGGAGCTGTTGTCAGCCCAGCTATGGCTCGGAACCAATTGGGCTCCAGGTGGCCCAGGTGCACGGTACCCTCTCTCCTGGGTCCAACTGCCAGGGGCCCCCATGAGAGCGTGCTGTAACAAAGTGCTGACTTCAATCTCCATCTCCTGATCTTCAATCTCCGAAAAAAATGGTTTGATGTAGAGGATAAAGATGTCACTGTAGGATTCCTTCATGCAGGATCCACCACAGACGGTGCTCAATATGATTAGCACAGCAGGGAGGCCCCTCTTATGTCCCCCACAAACACCTGTAGGACAAGGTCAACGTCCAGGATCTGATTTTGCAGCAAGTAGCTTATAGAATGCACACGGTACTCACTCCCGAGGAAGTGTGCATGCTCACCAGATTTTCCAGCTCACCTTGAGCATGGATGGTGCAGGCGTAGGTCTCTGAGAGTTTGGTTCACGCCAATGCCATGTCCTACGTGTCAGGTGGGGTCCTCCGTAAAGTAAAAGGAGCATCCCGAATTTCTGAAATTATAAAGGATAACGATGTCAGCACAATCATAGATGCTCGGTTCTTAAAATACCCCAGCTTGTCTTTCCCAAACAAATGTATTTTTTTTTTTTTGGTAGCACATGACATTTGAGGGGATTTCAGAAAATACATAAATTCTTAAAAAGGTTTTTCATTCTAAATTTTAATGTGGGAATACTTTCCCCCCACTTGAAGGGGGCACTAAGCTACAGAGGGAAGTATTGAAACCATTAAAATCACCAATTCTGGTTTTGTCCCTCACCAAGGAAAATGCAAATATATTTGGTCATAGTCAGAAAATCCTGTTAAGGGTATTTTGTTCCTGTCCCATGGCTTTGTAGATGTGAGGGCACGGATACGTTCTCTGCACCCTAGTTTTAGCAAGACATTTGTAAATCATCATCTGTTTTGCCTTTTTTTTTTTTTTTTGAAGCATGGATTAAGAATGAAACCCTCTTTCTGTGTTCTAAGTATTTCGGATGCAATAATCAACCGTGACAAAAACTGTCTGTTTTAGGGGATAAAGATTTCACTGTAGGACTCCTTAACACAGATCCCCGTATGCAACACAGCTTTGCAGCACTGCACAATTACTGAGTGAAATGCCATGGATTGCATAAACTGTATTTGAAATTATTGTAATGGTATTTGGGGAGAAATGGCTCATTCCCCAAAAGTCCCTCTGTGGAATTAATAATGATTTTTTTTTTTTTTTTTGCCCCCTATCAATGCCAGGCAATCCAATACCACTGTGTCATTTCTAATGTCCGAGATGAAATGAAGCTAGACCAGTTTGACTCTTTTGTTGTTTTATTTTTATTCCCCTGTAGACCCTTGGAGAGTTTTCTTTATTTTATCTGGCTTGAGAAATCCACTAGAGTATGTCTAGGATTGGTTCCATTTTTTTTGGTCTTGTTTTGTTTTGTTTTGTTTTCAGTTGAGACCTCCAATGTCATAATTTTTTTCTGACAATGTGTTTGGCAGACTACATTTGTCTCCTGTCATTTCTATAATTATTGCTTCTGATCCATCTCTTGGATGCAGGAAGGACTGAGTGGGTCCAAAGAGCCCAGGGAAGTGTGGTGTGCCTGATGCATGAGATCATCGGGTCTTGGACGGTGCAGTGCGGTGATGTACAGTTGCTCAGAGCCCGCGGCATTCAAGCGAGTCCCTGCAGATGGAGTCATGGAGGCTCCATCTACATCAGTGCTTGGAGAATGATAAGAAAGAGAGAGTGAACACAGCAGTAGATTGTGATCATGGTCCAGGTTGATGGTGGTGGCTGTGTCTGAGATGGTGGACGCCATGATGGAGACTATGGGGCAGACTGGAAGTATATGCCTTGACAAAGCCTGAAAATGTACTGAATGTGGGGGATGAGGAGAAGGAAGAGTCAGGCAGCCGCTCCATGATTCTGGTTTGAGCGTCTGGATGATGCTGTTTATCACAACAGGAAGGCTGGGTGCATGGAGAGAATCATGTCTCTTCCCCAGCCCCCCAGAATTCACATGTGCAAGGCTTACTCCCCCAATGGGGTGGTTTTAGGAGGTGGGGCCCTTGGGAAGTCATCAGGGTCAGATGAGGGTGGGGCTCCACAATGGGATTACTCTCCTTACAAGAAAAGAGCTCAATCTGTCTGTCGTATGAAGAGACACAAGATGGCGGTCATGTACAAGCCAGCAAGAGCATCCTCCCCAAAATCCAACCTTGCTGGCACCTGGATCTCACACCTCCAGCCTCCAGAACTGCACGGAAATAAATTTGTGCTGTTAAGCCCTCTGGTCTATGGTATGTTGTCACAGCAGCCTGACCTAAGACACCAAGTGTGGTAGACTGGTTGTTTTTGGGTTTCTTTTAAGGAGTTACTCTTTCTCTCAGAAGCTTCCTTCATCCTTAATAATGCTGGTTATGTAGGATTTACAGTTGGTTACTCAAGCATTCTGACCACCTTGTATCCCAATTAAGTCTGTCTAAATCTATCAAAATAATTGCACCGATGTGCTGGGCACCAGAAGGTATTTGGTGCCTGATGCTTCTCATATTATAACTAGACACAGGTGAGGACAAGACATAGGATGTAGACATGAACTGGCAGGAGGATGATTTGTCACCAGCAGACCCCAACTGGAGAGGACGTGGAGATTTGTTGAAGATGCCTCATTGCCATCAGGATTCATCTTCTGAGTCACCTACATATGAGTTGTCATATTTGAATGTTGAAGAGTCAACTACTAGGATCCAGTTGGCTGGTCATCATCCATTATTCCCCCTGAAAAGCTGCCCTTGCTCTGTGGACAGGAGGTGTTGGGAAATTTTCCCAATATTCCTCTACTGTGAAATATTCTTGCCCCGAGACAGAGACAGAGAATCTCAGTGGGGCTGGACCCGGAATCATTTTCTCCAGCCCTGTGAGATTTATACTCGGTAATGGGTGTTTGAAATAATTATCTGGGGGCACTAACCTGTCCTCTTGTCATATTGAATAGATACACTGGTAAGCGCTGTGTGATTTGGACCAATTTGCACACAACTGTGTTGAATGTTGCACCTACTGGCTATTTGGCTGAAATTCCCTTGAACAGAGATCATGCTTGATATCCAAATCCTTTGTTCAGACGGGTATTCGTTTCCCAGGGCTGCCATGACAAAACACCAAACTGGGTGTCTTTGAATCACAGATACGTATTCTCTCAGTTCCGGGAACTAGAAATCCGAGGGCAAGGTTGGTTCCGTGTGGATTCTCTGATGGAGAGTCTGTTTCAGGACTCGGTGGTTTTTCCAGGGATCCTTGCCATCTCTTGGCTTGTGGATGCATCCTTCCAATCTGCTTGCTGTCTTTGGTTTTCTGTGGTTTTCTTATAAGGACACTACTCATATTGGATCCAATCCCACGATCTCATCCTAACTAATCACGTCTGCATGAGCAGAGGGTCCACCGCATTCTCTTCTGTGCTCCGAGTTCCTGCTGATGTGATGTGTTCTCAATCCAAGGAGCCCCTATGAGTCAGAAGTGATGTCTCTCACAAGGCCATGGACATGGAAAGCTCTGCCCTGGTTAGTTCTGATTACTTTCTACCCTACAGTTCCTAGGAAATGAGCAATTTATGAGTACTGAGCCCAGGTATGAAATGCCCAGCCACTCCATCCTTTATAGAGACCCCAAGAAATGTTCTCTGGTCATCCCCTGCATCCTCCTCCACCTCAGCTCTGCCAATCCTCAGCTGCTGTATTAGCTGTTGCCGTCTAACAAATGTCCCCCAAATTTAGCAGCTTAGAACAATACAGATGCATTATATCACAATGGCAATGGGTCAGGATTCCAGGCATGAGTCACCTGGGTCCTCTGCTCAGGGTTTCAAAAAAAAAAAAAAAAAAATTCAATAAGGAAACAGCTGGGGCTGCATTCTCATCTGAAGACTAAATTTCTCTTATGGTTCATTCTTGTTGTTGGCAGAATTCACCTTCTCTTGAAGGGATCCTCTGATTAGGTCAGGCCTACCTAGGATAATCTCCTTCTGATGAAGTCACAGTTACCTGATTAGTAACATCAGCAGGGGAGTGACATCTGTCATGTCATGTTCATGGGTCCTGCTCATACTCCAGGGGAGGGGATGACACAGGGTGTGTGCCCTAGGGCACAGAAATCTCGAGACCACCTCAGAATCCTGCTTACCATAGCTCCTTCCCACCCAGTCTGTGCCTCTGAGGTCCCAGTGTGCCTCCCAATAGGCTCACCTGTATATCTGGCAGGTGCCTCGCCAAGTTTCTGGGACGTCCAGATCTATGAACTGGGGTGTCCTCCATGCTCTATAAAGGGATTTGATGGGCCCAAGGCTCAAGCAAGATTGCAGAAATTAATTGCATTTTCATGCAATTGGATCTCTCTACTTTTTAAAAGGCACACATAAGCCTTGTTTGCAAGAGGAAGAGCTCTCAAAATATCCCTTAAAATATTGCACAAATACACACGAGGCTTAAGAAAGCACATTCCTTCCTCTGCCCCTGTCTGAGCCATCTCAGACATTTCTTGTACTCTCTGTTCACGACCATCTGCCCATCTGTCCCCTCCAAATGAGGACACTTATCCTTAGTTTTCCCAAGCTAAAAGAGTGATAATCAATTCACTTGTCTGACGGACACATCACAAGCCTCAATTTAGCCACCATGGCTTTGCGCACCGTATGTGGCTGAGCGTCTGGTGGCCGTGTGACCTTGTCTCCAGCCCTTCAGACAGACTCACAGGGGCTGGGACAGAACACGGGGTCCACTCAGGGCTGCACTGTCTACGGAGGGACTGGGTTTCTACCTTCCAAGGACTAAGTGGTAAATGAAAAACAGCCTTATATACTTGTATTGGGGCTCTCCGATTCCTTGTAACTGAATTAAGACATTTATAACAAAAAAATTGGCCATTTTAATCATGTGGCAATATGCTGTTAGGGGCATGAAGCATATTCACTGTTGTGCAACCATCCCCACCATCATGCCCAGAACTTTCCATTTCCCCAAACTGAAGCTCTGTCCCCATCAAACACTAAGTCCTCATCCCCCCTCCTGCAGCCCTTGGCCCCACCACCTACTCTCCCTCTCTGTGGATGGGACTCCTCTAGGGACCCCGTATATGTGGAATCACACAGGATTTGTCCTTCTGTGTCTGGTTTATGTCACGCAGCACATGTCCTTGAGGTCCATCCATGTCATAGCAGGTGCAGAACATCCTTCCTTTTCAAGGCTGCGTCATATTCCACCATGTGCATGGACCCACATTTTGCTCATCCACTCATCTGTTGATGGACACTTGAGTTGGTTCCACATTCTTGTTATTGTGAATAATGCTGCTCTGAACATGGGTGTGCAAATGTCTCTCCAAGACATTTGCTTTCAGATATTTCCGGCATACACCCAGAAGTGGAATTGCTGGATCACGGGATGGTTCTATTTTTAATTCTTGAGGCACCGCCATACTGTTTTCCACAGCAGTTGTGCCATTTTACACTCCCACTAACAATGCACAAGGGTTCCCATCTCTCTACATCCCTGATAACACTTGTTATATCCTGTTCTTTGTTGTTTGTTTGTTGTGATGGCCGCCATCCTCACGGGGGTGCCTAATTCCAGCCATCGTCCATACTGCCTGGAATCCGCACTGACCAAGGATCTACACCGATACCTTCCTTGGTATCTTCACATCTACCTGACATCTACCATTGTGCTCTGTAGAGCTGTTGGCCTGAAATTCCTATACAACATCTGGACTTCTCCCAGGATGAAGACAGAATTAGTATTTACGAGCATTTGTTTTGGTGTTTGGCTGCAGTCAGGGGATCTGAGTTCTGAGAGTTTGGGGCAGAGACTGGTGCCCACTGACAGCTCCATCTGCTCCCCACACTTTCCAGCATGCCTTGCAGGGAAATGCCACGTGAGCGGTCCTGCCTGGTGCAATGTTGGTGTGTGCGAACACGCACGGTGTGTGGCCCACACGTGACTCCCCAGTGTCTTTCTCTGCTCATGTTAACTAAGGAGGGCGGCGTTTTACATAGTGAAGCCACCGTGTCAGCTTGGATCCCTATGTCAGTGTGTAGAGAACATGCATGTCCTGGGGACACATACACTTTTGTTGGACTAAGATCCTGGGGTTGCTATTTGGACCCTGGGATCACGACCCGAGCCGAAGGCAGATGCCCAATGACTGAGCCACCCAGGGGGCCCCCCTGGGGTTGTTATTAAAACTGGCCTCCTCCAACTGATTTAGGGGAAGAACACCGAGCCTAGTTGATTTGTGTTACGTTTTGACCCCTTTGAGGGCTAGCAAATGGTGTGTTAGCCTAATCCAACCCAGCGATGGGAGGACAATGCCTGTGGGTTCACACTGAAATTCTCCCAAATCGAACTCAGCCAACATGCTCTTCTCTAGCTGCCGATCAAGAGTCGGAAGACCTGCTGCCTGATTTTTCAGAGGAGATTATTTTCATGCTCTTTAGAAAGCAGAATAAATTAGTGAATTCTGAGAACGAGTGGGGTAGATACTCCTTGGAATTGTCCATTTCTGTGGCATGTGCAGGTGGTCCACTTTATGCTTGTGTTTTGCCCACTATTTGTGCTCTTATTTATTTAATTCTTTAATTCTACCTAAAATGGAATATACCATTGGCACTGAAATTAGGTTGGGGTTGGCTCACTGGAGAACAGTTACGAACCCAGGATGGGATCACGAGAAATGAGAAAACCCACCCACTTCTTGCATTGGGTCCTTCCACTACCCATGGTGGCATACCAAGTCTGAACTACTAAGATATCCTGAACGGACTCGCATTTAGGATTCTCCCAGGAACATACAGTTCATGGCATGTTTCAAGCTTTTCTACTGAGTTACAAAATCTGCTGGGGAAGTATGAAAGATCTCACAGAATTAATTCCATTTACGTCAACATCAAATCTTTAATACAGCGTGCCTGCTTTTCGTGGCGGGAACTGATTCTTTCATCTGCTGTTGCTTGTATCTTAAAAATGTATAAATTGACTTATCTTTATATACATTTCCCTACTTGTCATTGGTCCTATTTTGAGGTCCAAAAGGAGGCCAAAAATAATTGGTTTGAGAAGGGGATGACTGTAGGAAAATGCCTGACCTGACATCCGTGTCTCTCATCAAAAGGAGGCAGCATCACTAGCCTGATTTTTCCATTTGAAAATCAGAAATTGTAGGGCACCTGGGTGGCTCAGTCGTTAAGCATCTGCCTTTGGCTCAGGTCACGATCCCAGGGTCCTGGGATTGAGCCCTGCATCGGGCTCCCTGCTCCGCAGGAAGCCTGCTTCTCCCTCTCCCACTCCCCCTGCTTGTGTTCCCTCTCTCACGCGCTCTCTCTCTCTGTCAAATAAATAAATAAAATCTTTAAAAAAAAAAAAAAAGAAAATCAGAAATTGTAATGTTTCTAAGCAAACTGGAATGGATGAGCTGGGCTCTGTAGGTCAAGACCATAAAAAGTCAAAGCATTTGTTAAAGCTTGAACACAGAGTCATAATTCTGAGCATGCCTCTTCTGAGTTCAATGTACAATTTCCAATCTTTAAGCTCAATTTTTTTTGGAAGAGTGGCCTTCTCTTTCCCAAACAACATACTACCAATTGCACATTCATAGACTTGGCAGGAAATGCCAGGCTAGTTTGATTAATGCTAGCAACCAAAATGGAGTCTCCATTATGTATGGGAATTTTGTGCATGCATTTAATCATCTGGACCTATGCTCAATCCCTGTTGTCTCTCTCTGGTGCCCGGACGGGAATGTCGGAAGAAGAGGGAGCCTTCGTCCTGCTGTGGAGCCGGCGGGGTGCAGGTTTGTGTTGATGGCTCTCCAGTTTTGCTCTGGCTCGGTGCAAAGCTACAGCTGTTTGCTTTATCACCCCAGAAAAGTGAACTTTGAGTCTACCACCCTCATTTACAACCAAAACGAGGCATGGGATTCCCTTCTGGACGATCTCCAAGTGTGAACTTGGTGCAGGAAGATACACGTGTTTGGAGAATTTTCAAAGATATTCGATGAAAAGCAAAAGAACCACTGAGCGCCCACAGATGGTTCTCAGAAACACAGAATCCGATTTGTGAGGCTCAGGGAGCCACTCGGGGAAGCTGGGAGGTTTGCGTCAAGAGTGCTGAGCATTATGCAGCCAACAAAGGACGGATGGACTTACCCATCAGGAGCACAAATGTGAAGGGTCCTCCATAGAATCAATGAAATGCCACCAACCACCTGGAAAATCGAGAGAGAGAGAGAGAGAGAGAGAGAGAGAGAGAGAGAGAGAGAGAGACTTCTTTATTCCCCAGGGAGACTAGAAACCACATAATACAGTAACAGTAACACCGAGTGAATCTGTTTGCATCCTTAGGATAAATTGGTGGATTTTTACAGATAAATCAGAATTAAGAACTCTTACCATAAAGCAAATACTCACAATCTATTTTGGGTAGTGGCTGGGTTTTTTTGTTTTTTTGTTTTTTTTAAGGTGGTCTACCATGCCCCAAATACAAGTTCTGTAGGATCAGATACGTGATTTGCAAATATTTCCTCCCATTCTAAAGATCGTGTCTTCCCTCTGGTGATCATTCCTTTTGCTGTGTAATGTTTTCTTCGAGGCAACAGTCCTTGTGTTTTTGCTTTTGTTGCCTGTCCTTTCGGTGTCCCACCTGCGAAATCATTACTGAGACGAGCATCAGAAAGCCCTTCCCCTGTGTGTTCCTCTGAGTTTAAAGGTTTCGGATTGCAGGTTTGAGTCTTTAATGCATCTTGAGCTAATTTGTGTGTGTGTGGGGGGGTCAGACAAGGGTCCAATTTCATTATTTCGCACGTGAATATCCAATTTGCCCAACAGTGCGTGTTGAAGGGAACCACGCATTCCCCACTGTGCATTCATGGCTCCCTTGTTGAAGACCAGAGGACCACATGACACGGGATCCAAGATGGGGCGATTGCCAGATCATTCTCCGGTGGCCCAAACACATCCAGGCAAGGGAACGCCCAGATGTTTCCGCACGGTCCTTGAACCTACGTCTGTAACTGGAACTCATTAAGTTCTGTCCCCACACCCTCTTCTCCACCTTTCCGGGTCTGGCCCTGGGCAATTCCAGGCTAATGGCTGACTTTGAGTTAACTCCCTGCTCTTTCGAAACCCACACTCATTCCCACAGTCCTGGTTTTATCTCCGTAACACCATTCTCTTCTCTCCACCGACCCTGTGCACTCCCCTAATGCAGGCTTTCCAGAGCCTACGAGTGGTCTCCCACCTAACCCCCTTTCTGAAGAACTGCCAGAGCAGTCTGCCCAGAACGCGCCCCACCCCAACCCAAGAGAGTCCCTCTCCTCGAAAAAACACACAACAACCAAAACATATTTTTTTGAGCAATAAAACAATATTTTTAAAGCAATAAGACAAAACAAAAAATGCCAAATCTCCCTAGTGAGGGGCGCCTGGCTGGCTCAGTCCGTGGAGTAGGAGACTCTTGATCTCACTGTTGTGAGTTCGAGCCCCATGTTGGGTATAGAGATTACTTAAAAACAGAACTTTTTAAGAAAAGCCTCCCTCCGCCAAAAGAAAACCTTTCTAGTTAGTCCAGCTTCTAAAATTGTTTGTACAGATAATTCCCTTCATTCCATATGGATGGCTAAAGAATCAGCTTTTAAATTGTGCATCAAGAGTGATGGTTTCCCTTAAAATCTTTGTGAACTGTGACGGGGATGTCACTGCAAATAGACACGGGAGACACTGAGTCCCCATATCAGGAGGTTGGACTTGGATGTCCAAACCCTGAGTGCCTGCACGTCGCTGTTAATTACAGATGAAGGACTCAAGCCTGCAGAGCTGCAAACACTGGAGAGCCAATGAGCAGAGCAGTGGATGGTAGAGGTGCACGAGCCCAGAGCGTGGTTCACGTCTCCCAGGCATCCATGGACAGACCCAGAGGCTCAGAACCGAGGGAGTCATCCTCTGTCATCCCCCGAAATCTATAGCCTCCTTTTTCTCTTGCACATTGATCTTGCCTTAAATATACCCCAGCCTCTCAGAGCTCCTCCTGCTTCAAAACCAGGCACGGATCTGTGTGTCAGGGGACGATTATCCCCTTGGTAATGCCATCCTCTGGGTCCCTTCCCTCAATGTTTCAAAGGTCTTTCTATTGTGGAGCGCCATGCTCACTTGCAAAGCTAGCCGATCGGTCCAGCACTACTGACCTGAAATGAAGAAGGAATCCGGCCATTCCATGGGGCACTCTACAGCCCGGAAATGGCCTCACCATGGTCTGGGTGTTTTGCACAGCACCTCTCGACTGAGCAGGGAAGCTTCACATGACGGTGTGTGCGTGTGCGTGTGTGCGGGATGAGAACTCTGTGCGTGGCAAGTGCAGAACGGGGCCATGCCTTTCAACCCCCAGGGTTGCAGGACCTGAGGAGAACCTAGCTCTGGTGGCCCGAAGCCACAAGACCCTCTCCAGACGTAGGGGTCTCTAGAAACCTGACATCCGTGCTGGTCTGATGAGCTAGGAAGTCTTCCCACGGTCTTCCGTCTGTTCTGGTATTTGCTTCTGTGTTTCTCCACGTGTGCAATTAAGACAAAGAAAAGCCTCCAAGAGCTTCGTGGGGGATGATCCTCAGAGGGGATTTTGGGAATGACAAGGTACACTGGGTGACCCAGGAATAACCACGTGACCTATAGATGAGCAGATGTGCTGGGTGACCTGGGGAAAAGGAGGTGCTCTGGGTGACCCAGGGATGAGCAGGTGCACCAGGTGACCTAGAGATGAGCAGGTGCTGGGTGACCTGGGAACCAGCAGGTGTGCTGGGTGACCTGGGGATGAGCAGGTGCACTGGGTGACCTGGGGACCAGCAGGAGTGCTGGGTGACCTGGGGATGAGCAAGTGCACTGGGTGACCTGGGGACCAGCAGGTGTGCTGGGTGACCTGGGGACCAGCAGGTGCGCTGGGTGACCTGGGGATGAGCAGGTGCACTGGGTGACCTGGGGATGAGCAGGTGCACTGGGTGACCTGGGGACCAGCAGGAGTGCTGGGTGACCTGGGGATGAGCAGGTGCACTGGGTGACCTGGAGATGAGCAGGTGCACTGGGTGACCTCGGGACCAGCAGGTGTGCTGGGTGACCTGGGGATGAGCAGGTGCACTGGGTGACCTGGGGACCAGCAGCTGTGCTGGGTGACCTGAGGATGAGCAAGTGCACTGGGTGACCTGGGGACCAGCAGGTGTGCTGGGTGACCTGGGGATGAGCAGGTGCATTGGGTGACCTGGGGACCAGCAGGTGTGCTGGGTGACCTGGGGATGAGCAGGTGCACTGGGTGACATCGGGACCAGCAGGTGTGCTGGGTGACCTGGGGATGAGCAGGTGCACTGGGTGACCTGGGGACCAGCAGGTGTGCTGGGTGACCTGGGGATGAGCAGGTGCACTGGGTGACCTGGGGACCAGCAGCTGTGCTGGGTGACCTGAGGACCAGCAGGTGTGCTGGGTGACCTGGAGATGAGCAGGTGCTGGGTGACCCGGGAATGACCGTGTGTGCTGGGTGACATTACAAATCCACCAGGTTTCCTGCTCCAGGCTTCTCTCTTTCCACAAGCTAGTGGACTATTGAGGGGGAGAGAGGCAGGAACTTAAAGATGGTGATGTCCTTAGCAAGCTCTTGTCAAGGGACCATGTCTCAATCACCTGTATTTTCTTAGGGCTTTTACTTTCTTATCTTATTATGGAGAAACCATAGTCCTCTTTCTAACTTATACTAAGTGTGTTCCCCTCCATTTCTCTCTGTTTCTTCTTTCTTCTACACACACACAGTGATGCACACAGATCATTGTATTTTACTGATTCCTGTTTTTTGTTTTTTTTTTTCAGCCTTACATCCTTAGTACCTAGAGCCTGGTATATACAAAAGGTGCTGAATAAATACCCATTGCATGGAAGGATCAGTGAATGAATGAGTAGTTGCGGTCCTGAACTTAGATTAGAATTCTTTCTCCACCATTCCCTGTGCTCGTGACCTTGAGAAAAGAGCTGGGACATCCCAGGTGTCCATTTCTTCACCTACCAGACGGTGACAACGTTACCCCATGGGACCCTTGTGCAGTACGGACAGAGAACAGAGCCTGCCTCCTTGAGAACACACCGCAGCGGGCAAACATGCCTTCTGTGGGTTCGGACAAATGTATAATGATGTGTATTCAGGATTATGGGATCATACAGAGTAGTAGGGCAGGGAAAACACTGTGTGATACAATGATGGGTACCTATCATTATATATGTGTCTACACCTACAGAACAAACACCACCAGCAGTGACCCTAAGATCAAGTATGGACATTGGTTAGTAAGCATGCATCAACATTGGCTCATCCTTTGTAACAGGTGCACCAAATATCCCAAATGCACAAAATGTAAAGAGTAGAGGAAAATTGTGTGGGAGAGTAGTTGGGAACTCTTTGTACTACGTGCTCAGTTTTTCCGTAAATCTAAACCTCGACTAAAGAGAAAAAGACCGCTAATTATGAAAAAGAGTAATTAATGAATTCTGTGAGTGCCATGAAGGGTAGGAACGGGGAGCTGCTCTGAGCTGGGGTCCTGGGTGGGGGGACACGATGTGTGAAGATACAAACAGGTATTCACAAGGCTGGAGGTCACAGATCAATTCTCCACCACGCCCTGGCACCTGCAGAATTTAATAAAACTCAGAATAAATAGCACGAATTGCCCACCCAGGCCACCCTGGGAGCTCCACAGATAGGAAATGACAGGTGTGTGACCATACCAGTGGGACAGAGGGAGGCTTGCAGACAGAGAAGACATTGCCTTGCCCCCAATGCAAAATGTGCATAAAGGGGATTTGGACTTTAAGCAAAGCCGCACAGGGGAGCTCTGGCACGGAGGAAGGATCCCCTGGTCTTGCAGATGTAATTACATCCGGTGGCGGCCAGATGCCGGCGCCCTGTTGCACATGATCATTCCCATTTGCCAGAATCTGGGTTCCGGTGCTGGCCCCAAAACGCTGGTGTGTGGAGAGCACAGAGGTGGGGAATTCACAGCAAACGCTATCCCGCCCTCCACGACTCTGGACCGCGTCATTTCTAATCTTTGCTACCCCGCTGCGAGGAGGAAATTAATACCGTCCCCTCGCCAAGACCCTGGAAGCCAGAGGATGTGCCTGGGTCCCACGGCTGGGTTTTGTCCTTTGTTGCCACCGTGAGTCTCTTAAACCCGCCCAAATTCTGTACCCAAATATTCGGCACATATTGAGAGAGCATGTGGTTTTGTCCTCTGTGTTAAGAACTCTTTCCCGATTGTTGAAAGCGCTTGCCCAACTTTGCCTTCCTGGCATCAACCGAACTTGTGAGGGATGTTTAACGTTCTGTGTGCATTTGGTGTGTTAAATTTTTGTATGCTTTATATGCAGGGGCAAATAGAAATTTCGGGGAGATATTCTGAGTCTGTGCAAACATCCTGTTTTTTCTGGCTCATCTTGGCTTTCACTGGAGGGTCTGTGCCATAGCTTGCCTGGTGATTTTGTTTCTTTGTGGCGTCTTGCTTCTTTTGCAGTGATTTGTTTTCTGGGTATTTGTTTTTCTGACAAGATACTTGACGTCTTTCTCAGTTTGGCAGTGGGCATTCTTCATGCTGGGATGAAGCCAGTCCCATGCTTGCTTGGGGAGGGTCTCCTATGACCTGCCTGCACTGGCATTGAGATTAGGAAACACTGATGCCCACCTTTGGCTGGTTCTCCAACGCCCTCAGGGCAACATCCAGAGACCGCGTTCTGATAACCCTTATAGGTTTTGTCTTGACTCTTCCTTGGTTTCCAGCCAGCTCGGTGCTTTAGGGCAATGTCTTTACCTCTCAAGAAACCAGCCAATGAACAATGACCACCATTACTGAGGAATGCTGCCAGTTGGCCCTGAACAATCCCACAACCACACTGGAGTTAGTCCATGAAGGCTGTCACGTTTGCAACAAGGTGGCAGATTTGTGTTTACCCAAATGAGCTAACAACATCCATCTACACCATAATCTGCACACTGATGTGTATAGCAGGTTTATTGTGTCCAACGCGGGGCACACACAACACCAAGCAACCCATTGTTAGCTAGAGTCACCATGCTGGATGCTAGATCTTTGGAACTTACCATATCATTGAACATTTGCACCTTTCGACCAGCATCTCCCCATTTCCTCCCTGCTCCCCCCAGTCCCTGGCAACAACCATTCTAGCCTCTGGTTCCATGAGTCTGGTTATTTCAGATTCCAAGTGCAAGTGATACTGTGCATTATTTGTTCTCTATCTGACTTATGTCACTTCACGTAACACTCTCCAGGTCCAACCATGTTGTTGCAAATGGCGGGCTTTCCTTCTTTCTCAAGAGACTGAATAATATTTCATCATGTATACATACAGATTGGGAGTCTTGACAGACATTCCAGAGTTTAGAAGATCCCACTGGACTGAGGTCTGAGCTATAATCAAATACACACTATTTATATACAAATATACAATATTTATATACCAATGAGCATAAAGTCCCATTCTCTAACAAATGCTTTGTGGAATCCCATTTCATCCTGTACTTCCTCTACTATCTGCCCCCAACGCTTTTCAAAATTCAAACTATATACTTAAGAAAAATGTGAAATGCACAGATGTATCATCAGGACCACGAATTTCTGGAGAAACAGGTAGAAAGTGTGGACAGAGCCACCGCATCTGCTGGCCTCCTGGTGGAGAGAACACAGCAATATGGGAAGTGTGGCTGACAGGAACCACACACAAACCCACGTGGCTGCATCCCCCCGCCCCCCCCCCCCCGCCACACTGGCGTCAGCAAGAATCCAGGGACCTGCAGTGACTTTGATTCGGAATCTGATATGATGCCATGTTTCGTCCACTGACAAGTGACAAATAACATCTTGTGGAAATGGGAGGGGTAATGAGTGGGTGTTTCCGATCAGGGTGTGTACGTGCCAGGGATGACGGTGGAATCATCCTCCCATCGAACGGCAAATGCAAAGGTGCAATAGCTCGGTCATTATCATGGGAGGAGATGGGGACCGCTGGGAGAATGGGGCAGGAGAGGGCCTGGGAGCACAGCCAGGACAGCACGGATCATGACAAAAGCCTGTGGTTATGATTACAGCCCTGCCATGCCAGCCCCATCCATCCTCTTCCTGCATTTGTCTGCCATGTTTTCTGGCACCAATCATCTCCATTAAGTTCCGAGCACCACGTGGGTGTTTGGGGCAAATAATCCACAGTCTCTGCCCTCAAAGAATTGAAGGCTTTGGGGGATAGCAAAGGACAAGGAAACCAGGAATATCTGTATCTTCCTGGAAATGAGACAAAGTAAGATTTCAGAGCAAAAACAACTACATTTCACAAAGAAAGCACTTTGATCCTTATCCAAGATCCCTCGGTAAAACTTGACTTTGCTGAATGAATGAGTGAATGAATGAATGAGTGAGTCCAGATAGATGGAGCAAGGGTTTAAATAAAAGTGGTTTGCCAAGATCTGGGAAGAAAATGATACATGAAATTTGCCATCACCAAAGCAGAAAAACATGGCACCCCTGTGTGTGTAAAAAGTCAGAATGGAGAGCACCGGGTGATGGATGGAAGTGTTCAATCACTAGATTGTACCCCTGTAACTAATATCACACTGGATGTTAACTATGGTGCCATTAAAATAAAAAACTTGATTAAAAAAAAACACATTCCAAATGGGAAAAAAAAGCCAGAAAGGAAATACAGATCAGAAATCCACATCCTAACTGGAGAGAAGAGAAAATGTGTAGACAGTACTTTGAATGTTCACGCTGAAGCTGGGAGTAAAGCAGGAGCTAACTGGGTCAGGGTGCTTGTTGAAGATAAAGTGGAATTGTGTGTTGGTGTTTGAACTTCCCCTTAGAAGGATGAGCACATCTACCTGTGGTGTGAGTGGACACCTGCCGGATGTCCTTTTGAGCTACATAAATAGCGTGCACCTGCTCATATACACATGTTGAAGACATATCCTATACTACACATTGTTCTAGGGTCTAGAGGCAGGTGTGTGAATAAAGATGATCATATCAGCCACCTCGCTGGGGAGGCCAACCTGGGAACATGCAATTTGAATGTGTTTTTAGAAAGATGGCCGTGAATGGCTTCTCAACTGGAGGCTTAGAGGACACAGGACTAAGGAACCACCTTGGAAGGTACTGGAATGGTCCAAGGCATTGGTGGCACAGATAAAAAGGTACTCACTGAGACAGCAGCACCCTGATGACATGCTGGAAGAGGAATGTCGACTTGAGATGTCTTTAGGAGGCAGAATCTATAATTCATGAGAAGAAATTAGTGATGCAAGGGAGACCTCCACAACCCTACATGAGGCACTTAGGGGGACAGTAGGTTCCATTGGCTAAGATCAGGAACACAAGAGGGGAACTAGATTTGGAAGGTGAGGCAGATGACCATCTCAAGGCAAACTATAGAAATAAGCATGTATGATGTTTCTTCTGGGGCCAGGAAAAGACCCAAAAGGGTCAGTTGGTTTTGCATGCAGTGAGTTCCAGGGATAACGTGGGCACGTGGGGTTTGGGACGTAATGGCAACCACGAATGTGAGCATGTGGGCAATGAAAAGATAACAGGACCAGACCCAGGAGCCAGGGACCAGAGTGCCAGGTGTGGAAAAGTGATCAAGACAGAGCTTGCCAGTGCCAAAAACGTGAAAACGTAGAGTCAGCCTATGACCCACCCATTCTACTTGTAAATATATACCCGCCCCCAAACTGGGAATAGGTGTAGGAAATAAAACTCCCACACCCATCTTCATAGCAGGATTATTCACGACAGCCAAAAGGTGGAGACAACTCAAATGTCCACGGATGGATGAACAGATAAACAGAATGTGGTCTAGCCATACAGCAGAATATTACTCAGGCATGAAAAGGAATGACACTCTAGCCCATGCTACAATGTGGACAGACCTTGAAAGCATTAAGTAAAAGAAGCCAGACACAGAAGACCACACATTGCATGGTTGCATTTATACGCAATACCTAGAATAAGGAAATCCACAGAGAGGAAAACAGTACTGGCGTCCAGGGGTAGGAGGGAGGCGGGTGGGGAAGGATACTTGATGGGTGCAGCATTTCCATTTGGGGTCATGCTCTGGCACAACAGATGGTCTTTGCACAACATGGTGCATGTGCTCAACACCGCTGAACACTTTGATTTTTTTTTTATGTTATACAAATTTCACACCAAGATAGAAAAAGAGAAGAAACAGAATGGCTAGAGTGGGTGGACGGGGATCGGCAACCATAAAAGTGACTAAGCTTTAAAGTAAGAATCACCAACATGGGGGCCCCTGGGTGGCTCAGTCAGTTGAGCCTCTGACTCTTGGTTTCAGCTCAGGTCATGATCTCAAGGTCGTGAGATGGAGCCCCGCGTCAGGCTCTGTGCTCAGCATGGAGTCTGCTTGAGATTCCTTTTCCCTCTCCCTCTGCTCCTCCCCACCTCCCCCCCAACTCATGCTCTTTCTCTAAACAAATATATAAATAAAATCTTAAAAAAAAAAGGTACCACCGACGCCACAAGGGGGTTAAGAAGATGCAGACTGGTGCTCTTTGTATTTAGTGATGGCAACATGGTTCACCTGGGTGCATGCCATGTCCTGTGGAGGCAGGAGCCAGTGTAAGAGGCACGTGTGGGACAGGAGGAACAAGGGCAGTGATGGCAGGGAAAGGATGGGCTACAAGGTGACGTGTTCATTTCAGAAAGGGCAGAACTAGACCATGTGTACAGTTAATGAAGAGTCCATTGGGTGACACACCAACCAACTCTGCAGTCATTGGCCCCAGGATGGACAGCTAGGGCCCCTCTGGGAAGATCAATGAGTACGCATCTCCACCCCCCACCACCATGATCCACCCCCAAGGAGATTTTCAGGTTTGAATCCAAGTGACTTGGCTCCAGGGAACTATGATCTGAATATTGCAGGAACACACAAGAAGACACAGCCAATTGCACCAGCCATGTCAGAGAAGGCTTCACGGAGCGGTGACATCTGTGTTGGGACATTTAGTGACTTCCCCATGGCTGCTTGCCATCACAGGGTGCCACAAATCAGAGGGCGTAAGACAAGAGACGTGTCCTGTCTTGGCTCTGGAGGCTGGAGATGGGCAGTCCAGGTGTGGGCAGGGGTGGTTCCTCCTAGAGGCTCAGGGAGAGTATTCTATGTGTGCCTTCAGCAAGCATCTAGTGTTTGCCAGCCATTGCTTGTGGTCTTCAGCTTGGGGACACTACACCCCATCTGTGCTTCCAGGTCCACATCACGTCCCCTGTGCACCTATGTGTTCACTCGGACTTCTCTCTGTTGGTGTTTATCTCGGTCTCTTCTCTTCATCTTATAAGGACATCAGTCATATTGGACTTGAGCCCACCCTCGCGATGTCACCTTGATGCGATCATATGCAAAGCCCCTATTTGTAAATAGAGTCACATTCACAGGGCCTGGGGTTTAGGACTTCAGCATTATTTTGGAAAGAGACAAGGACTCAATTCAACCCACAGCAGGTGGAAGGCGTACGAAGAATCTGGACAGTAGACAAGTGGAGGAAAGGCATTTCTCCACCAATGAACAAAGTCAGTTTGCTGTGCCAGGGGAAGAGATGCAGCGCAGCATCGGATACTTGAGTGATAGGGACAAGAGGAAGCGAGTGCCGGACGAATAATGTGGGAGCCATGAGAAGTCTGCAGACACCAGCCTGGCTTCTTGTTTACTACTGAATGAGGAGTCCCTCCCATGGTGTAAAAGCCTGGCCCCCTCTCTACGCCGTTGCTCCCATGGATTTATTGTGGTTTTCAGCCGGCTTGCTTAACGGCCTCTGACCATCTGGTAGTAATCAACACGCAAGGATGGAGTCGTTATTAAAACCGGCAGACTATTATGTGCGGTGTTGTCTTTTGAGCTCTGCATTGTTTATAGGTGTGGGGCCCGTAAGTGTCATACCCCGACAATCCAGAAAAGAAAATCTGGGGAATAGTTAGGTGAGCCATGGGGGGCAGAGGAGGTGTGAAGCAAACAAAGTCATGGAGGCATAGCCAGCCCCAGGCAGTGTGCTGAGGGACGCAGAGCTCACCTCTGTGTTGCCATACCTTCCCGGGTGATGATGTGGATCTTTTCCCTCTGTCCCCTTCCTGGTCCCTGGTATGCCAGGTTCTCAGTAGCCGGGGAGGAATACTATTAGAATGGAAAGTTTCTAAGAATGAAAGTGAAGATCAGGCTTCAAGAATGCTGGTAAACACAACACTAATAGATACATTGCGAAGACCATTCACAATAACTATGGACATATCAGCTGATTAAAAGGAAAAAAATTACTGATCATCAGGGAAATAGAAATCAAAACCACAATGAGATATCACCTCATACCAGTCAGAACGGCTAAAATTAACCACACAGGAAACAACAGGTGTTGGCAAGGATGTGGAGAAAGGGAAACAGTATGGAAAACAGTATGGAGGCTCTTCAGAAAGTTAAAAATAGATCTACCCTATAACCCAGCAATTGCACTACTAGGCATTTACCGAAAGGATACAAACATAGTGATTTGAAGGGGCACGTGCACCCCAATGTTCATAGCAGCAATGTCCACAGTAGCCAAAGTGTGGACAGAGCTGAGATGTCCTTCAACAGATGAATTGATAAAGAAGATGTGGTCCATATATACAATGCAATATTACTCAGCCATCAGAAAGGATGAATACTCACCATTCCATCCATCCACATGGATGGAACTGGAGGGTATTATGCAAGTGATATAAGTCAATCAGAGAAAGACAAATACCATATGATCTCACTCATATGTGGAATTTAAGAAACAAAACAAATGAGCAAAGAGAAAAAAGGGACATACCAAGAAACGGACTCTTGACTCTAGAGAACACACTGATGGTTGCCAGAGGGGAGGTGGGTGGGAGATGGGTGAAATAGGTGATGGGGATTAAGGGGGGCACTTACCATGATGAGCACTGAGTAATATATAGAATTGTTGAACCACTATATTGTACATCTGAAACTAATATTACACTGTTGTTAACTATCTGGAATTTAAATAAAAACTTAAAAGAAAAAGAATAAAAAATATTACCTTAATCTCCTGGGTAGACCAGAAGTCACCGTCCTAACTTGTCTGATGCCTGAATTTCCATTATTGTGCAAGGAAACAGTGGGCTCGGGAGACTCTATCCACCGACAGATTTACCTAGGAGAGTCACATTGGAACGGATCTTTTCACAAGCCAGAACACATCACTCTAAGATAGGGTTTATCATGTATGCAAATGGGAATTTACAGTTTTAATGTTGAGTAGAACTCTTTGCTTAAAAAAAAAAAAAAAGAGTCTCCTTTTTATAAAAGGGATTGACGATGCATTTCACAGGTGTTGACCCTCACTTGCCGACAGAGAAAGGGATGGCTATGCAGGGACATGGGCCCTGGGGGTCAGCACAGTAACCAAGCGCGGGGGGTGTTTATAAGTGGGGCTTCCTATTCCTCATCTGGAAGTCAGAGGACTCTGCAAATGGTCTCCAAAGCCTCCCCCATTCTTATGTTTCAGGTTTTCATGAGTTCTCCATGTTTTTGTGAGTTGGTGCCACTGCTCAAAGCCCAGAGTGAGTCCTCCTGGCCACCAGATGGGGCTCTGCAGACAGGATTTTCTCCCTCTCAGGCTAATTTGGGCTTATTTCCCATGTTATTCATAAATCTTTTCTTAATACTTCTAATTCATCTTTGTCTTTCAGTTTTGAGTGACTGGTTCTGCTGTTCCTTCAAAGGGGTGCACCGTGGGGGTTTCATTTTTCTTCTTTTCTGTTCTTTTCTAGTCCAAAAAGCCCCTCCACTCCCCAAAACATCAGCTTTCACAGGGTCTAATGGGTGCTCCAAAACAACATTTCCTGCACGGATTCCTTGTCTCTCTCTAAATGTTCTAGGATGTTTCTGTTAGGTGTCTTAACTTTCTCAAAATTTCATCATCCCCCAAATCAGGGATGATATCTGTATGTGTGCCCTGGCCCTGGGGCAGCTTTAATCTAGTACCCCAAACTTGGTGCTTAAACTACAGAAGTGTATCCCCTCCGCCAGCTCTGGAGGCCAGAAGTCTGAGATCCAGGCGGGGATCCAGGCCATGATCCTTCCTGAGGCTCCAGGGGAGGGTCCTTCCTGCCTCATTCAGTTTCTGGGGCTCAAGGCATCCCTGGGCTTGTGGCCATGTCCCTCCGATCTCTGCCTCCATCTTCACGTGGCTCCTTCTCTGTGTCTGTCTCTTACAAGGACACCTGTCATTGGCCACTGTCATCCAGGACAACCTCTTCTCAGATCTTCCACTTAATCCCATCTTCAAAGACCATATTCCTAAATAAGACCCCATTCTCAGGTTCCTGAAGGTCAGGATGTGGATCTGTCTTTCTGGGGGGCCACTATTCACCCCACTACAACATTAAACATATGTTGCCACTTCTTTGACATGGGCACTGGGCCCTCAGAATGGGGTCCAGCCATATTGCCAGAGGTAGTCTTCTGGTTTTTGGGTCTTCATCTTTTCTTCCATTCCCTGTATCCTGTCCTCACCCTTTCTACGGGCTCACCTTTGCTGGTCCCCACTGCTTGAAGCCAGAACCCTGCCTCAGTTTCCTACCTGCTCTGTGGGACTCCTAAGACCCTCCCCTCTGAGGTTCTTTTCCTACCTGACTGACTGGGTTTCCCACTGCTTTCTAACACTTCTATTTTTGTAAACTAAGTGGTTTTTTCTTTGTTTTTTTTTTTTTTTTTTTTTTTTTAATACGTGTGCCTTGATAAATTGCACAATACCACCACCACCTCCTGCCTCCTGCAAAGTTCTGAATCTCGGTCAATAGACAGCAATGTGAACAATAGAGGGATAAAAGAAGTGTTTCACTTCAGGGTCTCAAAAGCCTGCAGTGACATTTATATTCAGCAGTGGGGATAATGCGGGTCAGCCGAGGCATGGGCAGGTGATCCTATTGTCACTGTGTGAGCCAGTCTAGACTGAAGCATTGTCTGAGTAGTTAAAGGTCACTCACCCCGGTCAAAGAAGTGCTCGGCCTCAGCGTCAGAGTTCACTGAGAACAAAACAAAACAAAAGAGCAAAAAACAAACAATCCACCACCTGCTATTCTGTATATTCAGATAAACCTGGTTCCTACCAGGTCATTGAGAACAAAACAAAAGAGCAAAAAAAGAAACAAACAAACACCCGGTGTTTGTATATTCAGATACCCTGGTTCCTATCAGGTCTAATCCTAAAATTTTCTTAGGGGCCAAATCAGAAAACTATATAAAAAACCAATAGTTTAAAAAAAAAAAAAATCCTTCATTGACTCCTACAACTGGGAAGAAAACACCACAGTCTGTTCATGAACTTCATCATCAGTCAGTTGTTTAACAAAAACGTATTTATCCGCTGGCACTTGATGGATATTACGAGAGACCGACAAAGATAGAAATTCTATACCTGGTTAAAGAAATTCACAGTCATGACGGGAACATGCAATTCCTTCTTCCATTTCAAATCAATGTGATTGAAATCGTTTAAGGTGTTTGGTTCATACAGCTGTTCACATTCCAAGGAAGTTTGTCAACCTGTGAATTCATTACGGTCTTATTTCGCAGCGTTACACAAATACGAAATAAATACCCTCACGTGCTTTGACTTTTTGACAGTGGAATGCAATCATAATTACAAATGGAGAATAACACCAGTGACTTTTTTCCTGGCAACTGCCCGTATAATGATTTGGGACCTATTAAAGGAACAATGTAGTATAGTGAGAAAAATCCTACATCAAGGCGAAATCACATAGCACTTCTTTATATATTATGGGAAAGATTCAGAGGACTGGCAATATTCTTATACTTGATGAGATGAGAGCATAAGCTCAAAACTGGGGTTCTGTGTTCGTTTCTACAGGGAAGGATATTTCTTCGATCTGCTGTGCTCTTGAATTGTCACTGTGGATCACTGTCTTTCCAGAATTTCTGGGTGCGGAGCATACAGCAGGGCAGAAGTCAAGCCGTATTAGCAAACATGCTCATTTTCCAGAGGGACTTTCCTGTGGGCAGATAGGGGTGAGGTGCCCTTCTCCTTCTTGTGCCTGCTCATATTATTTCATTCTCGATTTTGATGCCCTCATTTGACGGTGCACGGCAGCAGGACTGACATGTCAAGCTCTATCTCACCATTAATGCTCAGCATCTCTGCTGTAGCTACCCTACAGATGTTTTCCTGATGCCTTTCCTGCCGAGAAAATACCCATGCAGCTTTGCTCCTCCAAAGGGAATTGAGAAGCAAGGGGTTGACGCGAGCACCGCCCGAGGGCTTGTCCCTTTTAAAAAAGTTGTACCTGCCCCTCCCCGCCTCCTATCTTCATGCTATGTTCATTTCCATCAAAAGCAAGCCAAGTGGAAAATGCCTTCCCCTCTGTTCAGTTCACGGAGACGTGTCAAGACCTGCAACTGACTTTTCCAGCTTTACTCAAGGTTGTGAGGGAGAAAGGAACGGATGAGTCACTCCTTCCGAGGACACCAAGCAAGCTATCAACTGGGGATCTGACCCTTTGAGACAAAGGAAGTAGGCGTTGGGCAAAACCCGCAAAATCTGATCTGAGCAAATCCAGTCCTTGTCTGAAACACGGCCAAGTGGACAGCCGCCATTAAAGTAAAGCAAAAGATGATCTTGACAAGATGAACCCAGGAAACCACGTTTTATGGGATCGCTGCAGATAAGGAGAGAGGGTTAAGGTTTCTTGGAGGCATGACTTTTGTACCAAGTTGGGAAACCACAGATCCCCACGGGGGACCACTCCTTGCAAGTCTGTCACCGAGGTGCAGAAAAGAGCTCAGACCCAGATACCTTCTCTTAAGTCTCTAAATTTGTGTGAACGATGAGATTAAACTTGCAGGCTTTCTAACTGTGGGGAGGCGATGCTGACAGCTCAAATTACGGGTTTTCACAGCCCCGGTGTTGTGCCTTATTTTTGCTTCTCGGAAACAAGAAATAGGCGTGCATAAATTAACCCGAAGAGATATTGCAGCCAATAATTAGCCACGCTTGCAGTGAAAAGTATGGGGTTGGTAGCATGAGTCACAGAATATACAATTTTCTCTTGATCTGGTGCAGAAAATACACCGCAGATTGCTCTTGTGCCAATCATAGCAAGAACCAAATCTACCAAAAAAATATTTTTTTTAATGAGAACCCCCCCCCCCAAAAAACAAAAACAAACTCAGAACCAAAACAACAGGCACCGTGTGTTGATTAGAAATCCAGATGCGTGTATGTCTTCATGGCCACCTGGGTTTGGGGTCTCTGGGTAACTAGCAATGAGTCCCCTCACTTCCTGTCAGACCCTTCACTTCCTGTCTCTCTATTCATATACATGACCCACAGTGTGCATTTGAAATTCCTTAAATTAACCTCACTTTTTCAGGTGCACTATTGTGATGTAGTGACTGATGGGCTATTTGCTTCATCAGTGTTCATATTCTTTTTTTTTTTTTTTAGAAAAAAAAATTTTTTTTAAATAGGCTCCACATGGGGGCTTGGACTCATGATCCTGACATCAAGACCTGAGCTGAAATCAAGGGTCAGACGCTCAACCAACTGGGCCACCAAGGCACCCCTCAATGTTCATATTCTTTGCAGTGATATTCCTGTAAGTTGGAAGAACCCTTTTCCCATGATATTTAAATAGAATTTTAAATGATTCTTTTGAAGCTCTCACAAATCATTTGGAGGTATTTCTCCTTGCCCCAAGCTCTGAATAATATCAATACCTTGAGGGATCCTTGAAGGTTTCAGAGAACTTAGTTAAGCATTCTATGAGCTGGAGCATTTTTATGCAGAGGTAGATCTTTCCAAATTTCATCATTGAAACTGGTTCAGGGACATTTACTTTGCTAAATTTTGGAAGTGCATGCTTTTCCTGGAATTGTCCCTTTAATTCTGGTTTCCAGAGGCATTTGCATAGACCATCGCAAATCACCTTGATTTTCGTGATTAGTGCACCATTTCCAAGTCCGTTTTGGGTACGTGTACTTTGTCCTTCTTTTCAAATTGCTTCCAGGGTTTATGTGAATTTTTTGTTTCCAGAAAACTAAGTCTCTGCTATATTGCACACACTTCTTTTTTTTTAAGACTTATTAGGAACACAGAGAGAGAGAGCACAGAGGGAGAGTGAGAGGGAGAAGCTGACCTGATGCGGGGCTTGATCCCAGGACCCTGAGAAGGCAGATGCTTAAGCAACTGAGCCACTCAGACACCCCTACTGCACACTTCTTAAAAAAAATATTTATTGGGCATCTCTTTTAGACCACGCAGTGTTCTAGAAGGTGGACATAAAGCAATGGATACAATAGCATCCACTTAGTGGCTACTGATAGCGATACAGCTGGTGAAGTGTATCAGTGGGCAAGTACCAAAAATAAACGCGTGTCTGTGCACGTGTAGGAAATGCATAACATGTCGCGATGTGCACTACCAAATCTTGGTTAAACAGGTTGAAGAATTAATAGTGATAAAGAGTCTATGACAAGATAACACTGGAATGCAGGCGAGAGAGGGCAGGAGTAGCCAGTGATGCTCATCTCTGGGTGTCCTAAGTTCTAAGGGGGAGGGGGGCCTCCAGTGCAAAGGCCCTGAGGCGGATTGCAATCCCTGCACAGCAAGGAGGTCCAAGTGTCTGAAATGGAAGGGACAAACACGTAGCTTGTGTCCACGTCACTCAGACCCCTGTAAGGCTTTGGGAACAAGTTTAGATTTTATATTCCCAGTAAACGATCTATCATTTCTGCTTTTCATCTACATACTCATGTAGTAAATTCCTCCTTTACTAATTAAAAAAATCATTTTCTTGCTTTCTTGAAACTTATGTTTCTCTTTAAAAATTCCTCAATCTGGTGCTCCATTCATTAGATAAAAACTAAATTCATTCCAAAACAGTCAACCCCCCTTGGCGCCCAGTGAGAGTAACTTTTGCCATGTCCCCCAAATTTCTGAAATGGTATTGATTTCCATTCTTTTCCCTTACCCAAAGCCCTTTAAAAGAG
This sequence comes from Phoca vitulina, assembly GCF_004348235.1. Classification (NCBI taxonomy): domain Eukaryota; kingdom Metazoa; phylum Chordata; class Mammalia; order Carnivora; family Phocidae; genus Phoca; species Phoca vitulina. The sequence goes on from NW_022589763.1 coordinate 1,218,375, forward strand.
AGTTTTAAAACGCCAGTTCCATAGTAGTTTCATTTGTTAATTTCTTGTGATTAAATTCTAACTTCATGACATTATGGCCAAAAATATGGTTAATCATATTTATACTGTTTGGATTAATGATGTTTTGATTTTGAGCTAATATATGGTTTTAAAAAAACCATAATGTGTATTTTATGGATATGGATTTGATTATACAGCCATTAGATTTTCCCTTCTGCTATATAATTTAAATCCTTAATGTCCTTATTTTCTCCTTTGTCTTCTTCAATCTGCCATGCATAAGTGTCTTAATATGAGTTTTATTTCTGGTCACAGGGAAGATGAGGTTATTTGACCCAACACGCCTAGTGAAACAAATTGAATGTGCTGGATGAGCCTATCTTATTAAAAGCATCACTGCACTGATGGGATGGCACAGAATCATCCACCACGGTCTCGAGGGAGGCAGGGATGCAGAGAAGTAATGGGATCCTCAGAGCCACCTTTTCCCAGAGGGTAGTCGGCGACCTGGTCAAAATTAAACCTCATTTTTAATGTCTCCTCACATCTCCAGAAAGAGAAGACAAAGGCTTTATGTCCTTGTCAGGGTGGGGAGTCTAACGGGGGGGATTGTCCTGCACTAAGCTACAATTCTGAGGTTCTACCCCAGTGATTCTCAAAGTGTGGTACCGGGAACCCTGGGGGGGGGTTCCTTGAGTCAAAACTATTTTCATAATAACATGGAGATGACATTTATCTTTTTTGTTCTCTTCCAAGTGTCCAGTGGGCTTTTTGGAAGAAATGTGATGGGGATAGAAAGCAGAAGCATCTAACAGTGTGCAAAAGGATTGGCAAAAATGTAAAACAAAGCTATTTTTATCACTAATATTATCACATTACTGAGACTGTAATACACAGAACATCTATATCCTATAGTGTAAGAATACAATATATTCATCATATAATAAGACTATATGTTTTTCATACAGTGAGAATATAATATGCTTACCATAAAGAATGCATTACTTGTGTTAACATGTAATGGTTTTATTATCACTACTTTTATTTTTTAAGACTTTTTTTTATTTATTTATGAGAAAGTAGAGGGAAGATCAGAGGGAGAGGGCAAGCAGACTCTATGCCCAGCATGGAGCCAGACACAGGGCTCGATCTCAGGACCCTGAGATCACAACCTGAGCCGAAATCAAGAGTCAGATGCTCAACTGACTGCACCACCAGGTGCCCCATCATTACCTTTAAATATATCAATCAATAGATGTGTAAAAATCCTCTCAATTTTTTTAAGATTTTATTTTTAATTAACCTATACATCAAATGTGGGACTTGAACTCAACCCTGAGGTCAGGAGTCACATGCTCTACCAACTGAGCCAGTCAGGCACCCCCCAAATCTTCTCAGTTTTAATTGCTAATGCAGTAAATATGAATTGATATAAATTACACAGACAAATTTGGGGTCCTCAACCATTGAGAATGTAAAGAGGTTCTAACCTAAGGGGTTGGAGAAACACTGACTATACTCTCAATATAAGAGTGGACAAGATGCAAACTTGGGCTCCACTCTAATCTGCAGAAGAGAAACATTGGCACTAAGCTAATAAGGCAAAGGGAAGTTCTTGAGAATTTCTAAACATCCATGTACCCTCTTGCAGAGTATTAGGAGAAATTCACACCACTTAGCTAGCACTCCTCCCCCCAAATCCCAAACTCTAAATTTAGTTTAAAATGTTCCTGAATTGATAGTGTCCAATGGCACAGTGATGAAATTTGAAATATCAAAGATACAACAACTGCTACAGCAAAGGGACCTAACTATTCAGGATGAATAACATCATTATATCATGCATTTGGGCTGAGTTTCAACCCCATAGAGACACCCAGAAGAACCAAACACATATCTTCTCTGGAGGAATGTCCCTTTCTTCCGGGCACAAGGAAAATGAGTAGCTCAAATGTAAAGCTTACTAAACCCATAAGGACTTAAGTCACTGTGAGCCAATTCCAGTGGACATGAGACATGGAACAAACAGAGCAACAAGGATTTCAGAGGTCTGAATTATTGGCTACAGATGGTAGTGTGACCAACTTGAAGAAAGCAAAGCAAGCTTGATTTGAAAACTCACTTTTTCAAATCAAGCTCCAAGAAATGAAAAATACAAACAGTGACATTTGAAACTCAATGGATGGGGTTTAAAAGTAGATCAGACATAACTGAAGAGAGAATTAGTGAACTGGAGGGCTCAATGATCCAGAAGCCAGCACAGAGGGACATAGAAATTAAACATGTGAAAGAAATGTGAAGAATTGCCGAAGGTACAAGAAGAAGAGTTAATGAATGTTAGAAAGACAGGAGAAAGAGTAAGCCAACAGGAATATCTGAAGAGATGATGGTTGAGAATCAACCAGAATCGAAAAGGCAGCAACCCACATGAACAGGAAATAACATCAGTCTCAGGAAGACTAAAAATAAATGCACACATACACATCATATGAAATTTCAGAATACCAAAGACAAAAAATAGTCTATTAAAAGCAGCCAGAGAAGAACAAAAAATAACAAATTACAAAGGCTGGATGGTAAGGCTTACAACTGACGTCTACCAAGCAGTGAAAGCCAGAAATACAAGATGACAGAAAAATAAAATAATTTAAGGGTTGAAAGAAAATAGACCCCAGAGAAAATATTTCCCAAAAATGGGGGCTGAAATCAATACAGTTGCAAAAAACAATACCCTGAGGACATTTCCATGAGTGGACCATCATGGAAAGAAAGTGTAAAGACTGTGCATTAAGAAAATTGAAACTAACCCGAGTTGGAACCTGTGAGAATACAAGGGGTGAAGAAATCAGAAACACCGAATGCATAACACAGTATTACTCATGTCTTGTGAAGGTGGAACATCTGGTCATAAAATGAGGAGCCGTGTCTGAAATTAGTGCTTACCAAAGAAAACTTTCCGTGGAAAAAGATTAAAAGTAATTTTCAGGGTGTACAAACCTTATACAAGTGATGTTATACTTGATATTATCAATATGTTAAGGGTTGATAAAATCGATATATCCTACCCTAGGGGTCGTATAAATAGTGATCTTCTAGGACCACATAGCTCCATCTTGGTGCAGGCTCTGCTGCGATGCTTGGGAATGAAATGTGGAGGGTGTCTTAATGGATATCATCTACACCAAAACAGAAATGCCAGGAGGAGTCTTGCAGCAAGTGGGCATCCCTCAGAGCCCTGCTCAGCAGCCTTTCTGCTGCACCTGGCACACACACACACACACACACACACACACACACACACACACACAGAGCCTGTAGGCAGAATGTTCCACTTACTGTTGACCTAGCGATTGACTTGTTAAACCCAGCATATTTCATTTCCTTTCAGATCGGCAGCAGGCTGCCAATCAATGCTGAAAGCCACCTGGTGGAAAGGTGACGGGGAGATGGACACAAAGGTGTATATGATAAAGCACAAATATTGGTTGCAAAGAATAGGGCTTTGGAAGTGAATGATGGCATTCTACCTGTCACATCAGACAATTCTACATGATAGCTTCTTTCCGTTCGTCTTTCTTTGTGGGAGGAAATATTCTATTCTGAGTATTCCCTCTGTTGGCTCACTCATCGGTTTGTTTATTAAAAGAATGAATAGCAATGAGAGACCAATGTCATTGATCTGCCCTTATATATGATATGCTTATAGCTCAATTACTTTTTTTTTAAAAAAACTACAACGCTTTTTTTTTTTTTTAACTTGGGCGATACAGCCTGAAGGTCTAACCTCACTTCACAATGTCAGCTTTATTCAACTCACACTACCATCTGTACAAGGAGCACAAGAATCCCCATGTCACAATAGCAGGTGGTCAGACACATGGAACCCAGCCCCAAGTCTCAACACTTATAAGGTTCAATTTATGGGAGTTAATTTTGTACATTCCTTGAATCACTTTTGATCACCCAGGATAATCGTATCTGAAAAGATGCAAAATGTTCAACTTCCTTCTTTGAAAACCTAATTTTAAAGGACATTCAACAACTGCTGTTGAACAAAGCGTTTCTCAGCAGAAGTATCTTTCCACGGTGATTTTCACATCAATTTATACAGTCTCATTTCATACAGATGAATATCTTCCTGGTTAAATCTTTGGGGGAAAAATATGAACTGATGGAGTAATACATAAAAGTGGATGACTCCTGAATTTGATTGGCTTTCAATTCTTTGGAAAATCATAGTTAAGTCATCACCACTTTATATATTCAACCAATATTTACTGGATCCTGATGCCATGTCAGCCAAGAAGAGCAGAGACAAGTAATACCTCTCTCTCTCTCACACCCTACCACACACATTCAATAATAGTGTTCAGTTATTGGTCTGTGGTCATCAAGGGATGCCTAGTGGCACTCAAAAAAATGTTAGCTTTTGAAACACAATTCCATTCCTCACAAAATCCATAGCCAAAACTCTGGGAGAAGCATTCCGATATTTGCCTTAAACTGTGTTTATTCAGACCAAAAGAGATCTTACATGAAAACTCAAAACTGAAGTGTGCATGATCTTATTTTTTTGATATGTGCCTCATAGCTTAGCAAAAAGTGTCCTCATCACCACCACCACCACCACCATCATCATCAATATCACCATCATCATCGCCATCATCATCATCACTACCATTACCAGCTGCCATTTTGGGCTTCTGGGAGAACAATCTGATCCCAAAGGACCTTCTCCCTCTCTACTTTATTCCAGGGAGACAGTGGTCTGACTGATTTTTTCCTTCGAGCCGTGGAGCATCCTTGGTGGCCTAGAAACAGCTCAAAGTGATGATCGAACCTCCTTGTGAGACACCGTCTAAGTGGCCTGTTGACAAATCGGTCTGGTCTGAGCATCGTAAATGATTTCCAGTGCAGTTTCTGTTCTTGTACACTCATTTTTTGCCCTGTCACTCTACAGTTCCTTGGGAATAAATTAATGAAAGCTGAACTGAATGTTGTCTTTTTCTCTCCTTTAACTTCTCTTCAACAAGTATTGTTTTTTCTCTGTGGGAACTCACTGTCCTGAACAAGTGTAGGCACAGAAATCCTCATTTTATTACTTCACCCTTCTGGGAAAAATAGCAGGAGTAAGGATGAGCCATCTCTGGTTATGGCCATCTGGATACTAAAATACTCACTTGGCTCCATCAACTAATTTTGAAACAGTGGCTTGAGATGTATGGTGTGCATCTGTGAGAGTAAACTTAGATATAAGTCAGAGAAGGGATCCAAAAAACCTATGCTTGGAAAATACACTAGGAAAGAATTGGAGGAGAAAAACAAAAACAATGGTATTTATTTAGATCAGATGTGGTTGTATCTGACTGGACCAAAGGCACAAGTCTTCTTATGGCCACAGCTCATGCCACACCTGAGTCCCATGGAGGAGCCACAGAAAATCAAGGGTGCCAAATTAGCTGTTTACTTCTGAGCTTCTGTGGCTGACAGTTGCATTTTGGCCCCATTTAGTGAGACCTGGTGGTGTACTCTTAGCAAAGTTAGGGCTTGAGATCCAAACCTTAGTGTATCTGGGAGGATAGCCCACCTGACTGCTGTGCGTCAACCAGGCTTGCCTGCAACCCCACAGTTTCAAATAATTGTTCAAGCAGATGAATGGCATCAGGCTGCCAAGATGAAGTGACAAAACGTCCAGGGGGATGGAGCCTGGTGAGGGAAAGGCAGGCAGGAAAACTCTGGAAATTGAGGCAGGGAGACTTTTGTCATTGGATGAGCCATCGATCTATCCATCTATCCATCCATCCACTCATCTCTCCAACCATCCACCCATCCATCTATCCACCCATCCATCCATCTATCTATCCAACCATCCACCTATCCAACTATCTACCCATTTACACATCCACATATTCACCCAGCCACCCAGCATCCAACCATCCATCCATCCATCAATCCATCATCTGTTTCCTCATGCTTGCTTGCATGCATGCATGCATCCATTTAACATGCATGCATGATATGTGAAGAACTTCTCCAGCCTTGGGGACACAAAGAAGGCATAAAGATATGGTCCAGTTAACAGAACTCCAGGCTCCCAGTCAGGGTTGAGGCTCCAGGAAGAAAGAACATGGACACAGGAGGAAGGGCTCAGTAATTGCGCTCAGTAATTCAGATGCAGCAATCTCGTACTTTAGAAGACTGATTGACTACAAAGGGCATGGTGGATGATGATGTAGGGTTCCAGTCAGCATCTAGAGATCAGCACCAAAGTGCTCCCTAATCAGGCAGCCTAGTGAGAAAAGGAACATAATTTTACCCTCTCCATGAAGGTGCTGCTACAAGAAGGGCTTTCTCTGTGGTCTGCTTTAAAGCTCCCTTGCTCAAGTCCAGATTGATCTGGGAACTGACATGGAAATGAGCCTCTTAGTTGAGATACTGGGAGGGGGCAGTGAAGGACTCCCTGGATGAAGTTAGAGGCTGGAATGAGGAAAATGAAACCCATGAGCAAAAGTTAAAGAGAAGGTGCAGAGGTGAAAAGAATCTGGAGCAGAGTTTGGAAAAGAGGTAGCATTTGCCCTGGTGAAGGGCATTAAAGAATATCCAAGACAAGGGCACTTGGGTGGCTTAGTCAGTTAAGCATCCAACTCTTGATTTTGGCTCAGGTCATGATCTCAGGGTCCTGGATCGAGCCCCAGGTTGGGCTGTGCGCTCAATGGGGAGTCTGCTTGAGGATTCTGTCTGTCTTCCTCTACCCCTCCCTCCCACTCACTCACGCGTACTCTCTCTGTGTCTCAAATAAATAAATAAATCTTAAAAAAAAGAATATCCAAGGCAGAGGGAATTCTGGAAGCCAGGGCGACTGTTATTTACAAGGGTTCTTGTTTGCAGAACAACATGGAATCCAGGCCAGCTGCAGGACACATGGTGGGTCATGGAAGATGCGTGCTTGGGGAAACTTGAGGATAGGAGGAGATGGACAGGTGGCCAAGGACTTTGGATTGTAGGCAATGAGACCCTGGTGGAGGCATGGGAAGTAGAAGGTCACTCTTCTGCATCACCCAGATTCCAGCGGGGAGAGAGTAGAAGTGGGGAAACCATTTAGGAGACCATTATAATTGGAAAGAACAGCTCACAGTAGGAGGGTGACAACAGAGAAACAAAGGTGCCAAAGAAATTTTGAAAAGTGAGCTAGGTACAGGAATGTGAAGTGCATGGAAGTTTCAAAAATCGCTCCCTCTGAAGGAGTAGTGGTGGGTGCTTATCATTTTTGTTCTCAGAAGAAATCACTGCATTCCTAAAATAGGATAAATGGAAGATGTTTATTATGAAGATGTTTATCTTCTTGTAGAAGACGTGGGCAATGGGGGTGTGTGTCAATGGTATAATTAAAAGTACTGTGTGAACAAGAGAGGGAAGTTTTACTGAGAACATCAGGCATCCATAAAGATGCGCTCGTGGGAAATTCAGACTTTTAAAGGAAAGTGGCCCCCTCACAATTCAACTTTACAGACTGTAATAAAATCCTGGGGTTTGGCTACAGAAAGCAGTCAACTGTTTTTGACTAGATTAGTTTTAATTTAGTTAAGGAGCAAATATATATATTTTTAAAGATTCATTGAATTATTCGAGAGAGAGAGAGACAGAGAGAGGGGGAAGGGTAGAAGGAGAGGGAGAGGATCTGAAGCAGACCCCGCGCTGAGAATGGAGCCTGACCGTGGGGCTCGATCCCAGGACCCTGAGATCATGACCCGAACTGAAAAAATCAAGTCTGACGCTCAACTGACTTTGCCACCCAGGCGCCCCACAAATATATAATATTTTTTTGAAGTATCTCTTTAATATAATGTCCAAAAGCATGAGGCAAACTCAACCAGCAGAGGAAGCAAGGTGTGCAAAGCTATGGAGTTAACATGAAGAGACTTCAGCACACACATAAGTTCTGACTTCTACTGGAGGAAAAGACAACTTAAATTGGGATTTCCTCTGTTAGCATGCAATCTCCATGATGGAGCACCCTCTGAATCAACAGGGTAACCAATGACAACTGTCATCCTTGACTATCATCAGAGTCAGAATGCTGGGGATAAGGTGCCCGGCTTTCTTTGCCCATAAATAGTTAATTGGAAGGGAATGAGGAAGGTAAGTAGGTCCCTACAGATTGGTGACAGTCTGGATAGGCTGAAAGAAGGAGAGAAATAGCCCCTACAGTCTGTTCGGGATCATGTTTCAGATGGGGGCATCTGTGTGGCATCTTCCCACTAAGAACTTGATGGTACCAGAAATAAGTCTGCCCGAGATTTAAAACTGATAAATCCACACTCACATCTTGCCAAATGGACGTGGCCAGCTATCTGTTGAATGCAAACCAAGAGCCTGTCTATAACTGTTTAATTGAAGAGTTGGGGAACACCCAACATTCCAATTAAGATGACCTGGCTCTGATCTCCTAGAGGCAGGCAGAAACGTGACTGGGATTTAATACGTGGGAATCCAGTTAATCATGTTATTCTGGGTATACAGAAAGGCTGTGTTAATTAGAAGAGAAACAATCAGCTTCCATCACGATTGCCCAGAACGTTCAGGGGAACAATGAAACCTTCATATGATGGATGTGAATAAACTGTATCTATAACTCAATATCCTCAGAGTCTCAAGTTAGTACATATATAATATGAAATGTATTATGATAGATATATGATAGTACATATATAATATAAAATGTATTATGATAGAAAAGTACACCAGTGTATGAATCAAATATATATATATAATTTGTACCTGTATGTAGGATATATTTCTATGGCTGAATAGGCTAAGTATATTAATGCATGGGGTTAAACAGTCAACAGGTGTCTATACTGAGGGGCATCTCACAGCTCTAATACAGTAAATGTCCACTATGAACTCCTAAGGAGAGGAAGTCCAACAAGAAATGTCTCTTCAACATTTATAGGTGGAGTCTTGTGATATCTGCTGACCTTCTTTCTGATTTAGTGTTCTGTGGAATGTATTTTGGGACATTCTGGCATAAGACATAGGAAGATGACACCCAAGGGCTGTCCCTTGGCAGTGTTCATCCATCCCTGACTGTGGGGTGCACATGTGGGCCAAAGGATGCCCAACTTTGTAGCAGAGCCTGTCCTGATGCCCACCTAAGTCTCTTTCCCCTCCCCTCACTGTAATGGGAGTTTTAGGTAGACACACTATTCATGTGGCCAAGAAGAGGGAGAAGAACCCAAGTCTGGAGGAATCCTGGCATCTGGGGAAAGAAAAGAGGAAGAAGAGGAGGGAGAGATCAAGAGAACATGAGGCGGAGAAGAAGACGGTGGTCCCAACACTGAGCAGAATCATGGAAGCCCAGAGTGGGAGCTGACAGAGGATGGGGAAGCCAATGGATAGAATGCCCAAGAGAGAGGGGGCAGATACCACCAGGAAGCACATCACGTGAGCGTTTGGACTTGCAAGCTTGTGAGTAGAAGCCATCTAGGGAAAGCTGTAAGAAATTGAGTTGAGGTTGGTGGCAGCTATGAGGTTGGCAAAAAAGAGGGCTCTGTCTTCGCTGGACAGCAGCCCTCAACTATACCTGTGGTTTGGGTTTAGAGATTAAGAAGAAATTCCGACTCGTTAGAACGAACTCTGTCTCATAGCATGAATTTCCAAGGGAAGTGTTAAGTTTCATCTTCTGAGTGTTTTGTTGTTTTGAAAAAGTTAGACACTTTCTTCCAGCTGTGTCTTGAGTTCAATCCTATGATGGAGCCACAGACTTTACTAAGAAGGCCCACGCACAGGAGCTTTTGCAAAAAAAAAAAAAAAAAAAAAAAAAAATGAATGGCAGGTGAAATTGCTTTGAGCTGCCAAAAACCTAACAAACAGCCCACTGTCAATTACTTGTCATGGGCTTCTCGGTGCTTTGCAAAGGCTTATTTTAGCTTTTGGGAAAATCTACTTATCCCAAAATAAACGCTTGCAGTGGGTTGCTGTAGGAGAAATAGAGCCACATGGTTCAATGGAAGACTGTGCAGGGGAATGATGCTGGTGTAAGTACACCTTCTAAATTACTTTAGAAAATACCAAAGGAGCTAAGCTACCGTGACCCTTCACAATGAAGATGAGCATACAGCACTCTTGCTTTTAGAAACTGCAAAAGGAATTAGGTTCATAAACTGTGTCAGGCACAACCAGAATTGGAGGGTCCTCCTTGAGTATTAGGAATTGTGCTGGACTGACAGCATATACCCACAGATTTGTTTAATTCCGGCAACAGAGAGTTGCATGCAACTCTGTATGAGACATCTGTTCTTATTGTCTTTTAGTTTATTTCTTAGAATGGCCTACGCCATCCAGCAGAAAATGGAATCGGTGAGGTGAAAGTTTGCGACCACTAAACCTTTCCTGTTTTGGTCCGGGTTTGAGATTTTTAAGATGTAGATACAAACACTCAAATGACACCCTTGGATGTAGACATTTCATGAGATCATGTCCCAGCTAGAAATGCATATTTTATGCCAGCCATACCGCTGGTGATACTATTTTAAATCATTTTGGAAAAACATCTCAAACTCTACAGTCTAATTCCCAAACTGATACATGGCCAAAAAGATCCATAGAGACCCAATGATATGACAGATTTTTCTTCCTCATCCCATAGAATCATATAGCTGTCTACCCTTTTGGGGTGCTCTATTACATAAACATTTCTTTTCTTTTCCTGAGCATGTTGTAACTGGTTTTTCCAAGTCCTGAGGCCCCCATGAAAATGTTGATCTTTCTTCTTTACAACTGTAAACTCTGAATCTCATGGACACATTCCTAAAGGTGTATATCACTCCATCTTGACCAAGTTTTGTCATCATGTCAGAAACAGATGATGAGGGGCGCCTGGGTGGCTCAGTCGTTAAGCGTCTGCCTTCAGCTCAGGTCATGGTCCCGGGGTCCTGGGATCGAGCCCCACGTCAGGCTCCCTACTCGGAGGGGAGTCTGCTTCTCCCTCTCCCTCTGCCCCTCCCCTGCTTGTGCTCTCTCTATCAAATAAATGAATAAAATCTTAAAAAAAAAAAAGAAAAAGAAAGAAAAAAGAAACAGATGATGATATACCTGCTGGGGTCTTATTAGTCACTTGGGGAAAGAGTAATCCCATGGTGTAAGCCAGCTCCAAAAGCCAGCTTGGCCCATCTCTTCATTGATTTTGGTAGACTTTTGATGACTCATTCAGAGTCCAGCAAAGCAAATAAGTATGGGTGAGGACATTTCGTATTCTATTTTCCAGCATCCTGACAACAGAAAAACTATAGAACATTTCTGTGGACATATGGTTGCCTCCTCTTCTCCAACACCCAAGGTATTTCTCAAGAAACAGAGAATTTAGAATGTTCTATAGTGTTCTAAATGGACACCCCAACCTGAGCCATCTGAGAGAGTCCTGTAAGCTTCCTATCTAAATATAAATAGGGAGGTTTGGTGATTCATCTCTCAAATTCTGTTTTGTGTGTTTAGGTGTCTCTTCTCTCCCCCATCACTGGGTGGCAGAGCAAAGCCTTCCTAGCTGGATGAAATGAAGGCTTCCCATGGCAACCAGAAAACATCGGACTCACTCACCATCATCCAATAACCTCATGAGAAGGTGATCAATATCCATCAGCCACAGAGTTCAGCTGCTGGGGCTGTTTAAGGGACCGAAGATGTCAGTCTCCACATAGCCAAGTCCTATCAGGAACCAGAGTGGGATGCGAAGGAGGTAAACATAACCCAATCTGACAGGAAACCATTGAGGAGGTTCAAAATTAAACTTGGACCATGCACAGAAAGAATTAATTCCTGGAGACCACTCGACTGCCATCAGTAGCAGAGATTCATTACTAGGCAGGACACATCCTGCTCTGAGCATCTGCCAATTCATTGCCTCCATGGACATTGTGTTTATTTAGCATTTTCCAAATGTGAGGAAGGTTACGTAAAAAGTACTAAGACCTCATCCTCCTTCTCCAGGAGTTGACATGTGTGAATGAATAATAAAGTATCTATGGAAACAGAACACATGTATGGAGTCCACAACAGAAGTATAAGAAAGGAGGGTGGCGTTTCAAGTGGTGGAGTGATTCGTGGGGGGCTCAGGAGAGTCCTTGAATGGGAAAAAGAATTGTGCTGTGGAGTTTCTCTTAGTTTTCTGAAAATCCTATGACAAATGTCTACAAACTGGGTGCCTTCAAGCAACAGAGACGTATTCTTTCTCAGTGTGGAGGACAGAACTCCAAAATCAAGGTGTTGGCAGCACTGGTGCCTTCTGAGGGTTGTGAGGGAGAATCTGTCCCATGTTCCTCTCTCCCAGTTTCAGTGGCTGCTGGCCATCCTTGGCATTTCTGGGCTTGTAGATGCATCATTCCAATTTCCGCCTCTTTCTTCAGATGGACTTGTTCTCTGCGTTTCTCTTCTCTTCCGTCTGCTATGGGGACATGAGTCATTGGATTTGAGTCTACCCTATTTTGGGATTCTTACATCAATAGCATCTGCAAAGACCCTTTTCTGAATTAGGGCCATAATCCCCAGGTACCAAGGGTTGGGATGTAGGACATATCTTTCAGGGGAACAATTCAACCCATTATAGACCTTGAGCAGTGTAGTGGTGTAGGAGAAAGAAAAAAGTAGCATGGAAATCCATAAAATCACGAACCCTTTTATTTCCCCATGAAGGATTGCCCCATGACATCTCAACCATCCATAATCTATGTGGAAGGTCAGTTTGTCAACAAGTTCACAGATTCTCATAATGGGAATTATGTCCAAGAGTTTTGAGTATGTTCATTATTGGAGTAGAACCAAAATTTTAAAACCTGGGCCAGTTGGTGTTGACAATATCCCCCATATGAAATGATTCATCAGAAAGGCCAAGAATGTGAGTCTTTTAGGACTATGGAAGAAAAGATTACCTAGGAAGTGCTCAGGAAAAATCGCTTCGAGGTACAGTTGAGAGATTCCAGCAAAGAGTTGGTGTGCTTTTGGACTCTTGAGTTTTTATCTGCCTGGTTTACTTTTCTCTCCTCAACTCATCCTATGGGTCCTTCCCTGTCCTGTTTTTCTAGTTCTTTCTTCTCATTTCTGTGTACATCGGTCATAACAACTGCCTCATTAAGTGCTTAAGGATCCTTAATCCACCTTTCCCCTTGGCTCAGAGCTTCTTGAGTGTCTCACAAAGTGGCCTGATATTGATTATTTTTTGTTTCTCAGCTCTCAGTGAAAGCATCCCATACCTGGAGAGGAATCTAACCATGATCGAGTAGACCCCCCATTCACAGCACACATGCAGAAATAAATGCCTGTCACGAAATTACCTCCGCTTGGAGGAAATAATGTTGATCTTGAAAATGAAAGTTCTATTGAAGAGTTTCAGACGGGGGAATATGATGGAGGTGTGAATGAGCAGGACTTGGCAGCTGCCCTGGGTGCGGACAAATGGGAGCTCAGAGACGCCAACCTCAGAGGTGATGAACTACTTCCATCACCCTGTGGAATTTTCTGACATCCCAAATTCAATTACCCAACATTGGGCAATCTCACTCTCTCTGTTGGCTTTGTCCCCAAGAATGAGCTGTGCTGGGTGGGGAAGCACATAGCAATGCAGGATGTTCTTGTTCCTACCTTTTTTCTCTCTGAGTTTTGGGTATTTCTTTGTTTCAGCTTGCCCGCTGGCTTCATTCCCTTCTCCTAGTGCCTCCACAGTATGGTCCTTTAGGAGAAGATGGTAGACACATCTTGACGATATGTCTCGATGATTGAAGCTTGATGAAATCAGCTTTTTATGTATTCAACCAACACCTAGAGCATTAAGTCCATCCCCTTCCCTTAGTTATTGGACTGGCTCTTAACTTTTGTCCTGGTACAAGTCAACCATGGTCATGGCCATGGAGCCACAGGGTGGGTGAGCTGTGGGTGGGACATCACCACAAAACCTGCAAACTCTGCCCACTGAGGTGGTTGATGCATCACTAGGCAAGATCCCTCATGAGTAGGGTGAGGCCCTTTTTGAGACCATCAACTGGGAGTAGAAAAGCCTAAGTAAGCCATGTTGTTGACAAAGAGTTTATATTTTACCTGCTAGCCAGATAGATGTGATTAAAAAAAAAAAAACCATTGATTTACTTATAGTTTGGAGGTGATTTCTAAACAATGGGGCCACATTCCCTTCTGAGGCTCCAGGGGAGGATCCTTCCTGCCTCTTCTAGCTTCTGGGGGCTTCAGGTGTCCCTGGACTTATGGCCGCGTCCCTCCCATGTCTGCCTCCATCTTCACGTGGCTTCTCCTCTGTGTCTGTGTCTCCTCTTCTGTCTCTTCTAAGAACACTGGTCATTCACTTTAGGGCCACCATGATCCAGGATGGTCTCATCTCAGATCCTTCACTTAAGTACATCTGGAAAGTCCTTGTTCCCATTTAGGGTCACATTCATGTGTTCTAAGGATTGGAGCCTGATATTTGGAGGGCCATTATTTGGCCCACCACACCTGGTAGAGAAGGTGTCCTTGGGGTGGGACCACTCATTCCTGCCATGCAACACTGGGCAGGCTTCAGAATCTGAGCTCTGTTTCCTCTGTTGCATGGAGTCACATGCTAGATAAAGGATCTCATCCTTAACAACCAGAAAGCTTCACTGGAACTCTCTTTCCTAGAGAGTTCTGAGTGGAAAGGAAGCATTTCTGGGAATAAACACAGTAGAAGGGAAACTTCCATTGCTGTGCACATTTTGTGGATCTAGTCATCTTTCTCGATAGCCAGAAAGCAAGACATGCGGGGTTGCACTTGATGCCAAGATTTACAGAAGGGAAAGGTTTCCAAAAGGCTACTTTAAAAGGTGAACACTAAATTAGGAAAGATGCCTCCCCCCACCCCCCAACCCAGAGTGCGTCAAAGACTTGGTAAGGAAACTTTGAATGTAATTTGAGGTTTTGAAAGTATTGTAAAGAGGAACAAGAAGGTTGGAAATGTATCTGGTCACAATCAGGGAATGATGTAGCCAACTGTCAAGACATGCCATTTTTATGCTTTCCAGTAATTAAAAACAGGTGCTTCTACTGCACGAGTAAAGCCATATGTGTACAGTGGGCTGTTTCCAAAAAGGTTGGGTGAGGCAACAGAGTTTCTCTTTCAAAGCAAAGCACAAGTCCATGTGTTTCTGGAAGGCAGCAAGTTTCCACACCATGGTATTTTGAGATCCCCTTCCCCTAGCTCCAAGCATCTCCTTGAATGAAAGTAGGGATTGTGTAAGTGTCCTTTAACATGGGAAGGTTCCCATAATAACCAATTTCCTGGTTTCTGTATTTATGATACGTTGACATCATGGTGTCTTGCTGACCCTAAAAGGACGGCCCTTCCCAGGGCTAGCCAGTTCCTAGAGACAGCAAACAACACGCGGCGGGGGGGGGGGGGGGGGGAGGAGAAGATGCCTTTCAAATGCAAACGAAGCAGTCCAGAGCCCACGCTCCCCACCGTCTCCTTTATGGGACTCTCATATTCTGGGACACCTGCCCAAATCTCCCCAGGACCAGGTGCCACACAACTGAGACAGCCCCAATGCCCTGGAACCTGCTGAAACTATTCACAGTGGCCAGTGGTAAGCCTGCTCACCCTGTTTGTCCCATTCCTTCCCACAAAAACCACAATAAAGTTTCTTGTCCATGTTTCCCCCATTCCTTCTGCCTCCTGACAAATTCAGCTGCTGCTTCCCCACATGGCTGTGCATGGCATGGTGTGCCCCCTCCCCTTGGGGACTGTCAACTATCTCTACTCCCCCATCTCTATTGAGATAAAATTGACAAATAAAAATTGTATATATTTAAGGTGTACATTTGACATTTTGATATACGTATATATTGTGAAATTGCCACAAGGCAGCTGATGAACAAATATCTATCATCCCCAAGAATTACCAATTTCTTTGTTTCACAGAAAATTTCAAGTATACGATACACTCTTGTTCAGTATAATCACACTGCTGTAAATCTCATGTACAAACCACCTTCTCAATGGCAGCCACCTTCGGATTTGCTGCCCATCCTATACCTGAATGATAATAAAGCCTATATTTTAAAACAGTTTCCTGTCCTGAAATTTCTGGTCTGAGTGTTGCGTAGTTGTGTCTGAAGCAGACGTTATTCTGCGTATCACGGCTCCTGTCATTTGCCATCAAGATTCATCTTGGGAGCCATCTGCTCTAAGCAGTGGCAGACATCACTCACCATCAACCATATGGAGCAACAGAACTCCTTTTGGATATCAAAAACTTCATATAGCCTCACATGACTGCAATCTACCACAGCGTTCTTAGAATGGGGACGTACAACGTGCCAAAATAGCTACTACTCATTTTGTTGTAATTTGTGATGTATTTGTGTTTTATCTGAAAAAAAAATTGTGTGTTCATAGTTGGCACATATTATTTATGAGTATTATCTGTTTATGGGCGGCTCTTGGTGTGGATATGGATCGACAGTCCCATGTACTGATACATTACCCTCGGCCCTGTTCACTTCCCCTCACTATAGATCTACAACCTTCCCACTGAGGACCCTTCCTTTGTATGTTGTCCCCTCCCACCACCTCCTCCAACTACACTAGGAATGCTATTCGCTATACCAGCTACAGGTTTTAAAATCTGATAGCCTCAACTCGGAATGTTGGAACTGGAATACTCAGGAAACCCGTCCACGGAGGGCTGGTCTGGAAATCTGCCCTCTGTTACTGAAGGAGGCCATCTGTCCAAAGAGCTCATGAGCACCTTCCTGTGTCTACTAATTACCACCTGGCCTAAGCATTCATTTAGGTCTATGGTCCCACTCCCATGCCTTGTACGAAGGTGGGTGTTGAAATGCCTCACCAGCTATAATGCTCGGGTGGGTGCTAAAATGCCTCACTGAGTACATTCATTGAACAACAACACATGTTTATGAGATGCCAATTAAATGCAGGATGCCGAGGGGCAAGTGAAAGAAATAAGATGTGCCTTGAAGAGTCTGGTCTCCTTGGACAGAGTTACCAAGTATCATGGGCTGAATTATGTCCCCTATAATTCCTATGTTGAAGCCCTACTCCCCAGTGCCTCAGAATGGGACTATATTTGGAGGTGGGGTCTTTAAAGAGAGGATTAAGGTAAAATGAGGTCACTAGGGTAGGCCCTGATCCGATAGGCCTGCTGTTGTTACAAGAGGAGTAGACGAGGACACAGACACACACAGAGGGATGACCATGTGAGGACACAGGGACAAGACAGTGTCTACACACCAAGGAGAGAGATCTCACAAGAAACCAGCCTCGGCCCTGCCTGGATCTCAGACTCCTAGCCTCAGCCCCACCTGGATCTCAGACTCCCAGCTTCCAGGACTGTGAGGAATGAATGCTGTTGAAGCTCCCCCATCTGTGGTAATTTGTTGTGGTAGCTCAAGCAGACTCATACAGAAGTCAAGGACTACAAAACAAGAAGCACCATATACCCTGGCCAAGCGGAGGCAGCAGAAGGTGTCAGATGTGTGTCCAGGCAGAGGGAATGTCATTTGCACCATGATTAGAAACTTCCATAGTGTGGAAGCCTTAAGCCCTCCTTTCCTTATTTGCAAAAACAGGGCTTCCACTTGGAGCCCCAGAGCATGTCCATCCTCTGCTCCTTTGCATTTCTACAGACCCCTCCCGAGAGGGATCCCACAGTTGATTGTAATGTCAAGGATGAAGAACTCTACATTCATTGACTGCATGGTGTGTGGTTGGGCCACGGTCTCTTGTCCCTCTCCCTCTCGTTTGTTTGGCCTCCAGGTGGCCAGCACCCTGGGAGGGACCGCTGGGCTCCAGTCTGGGTCAGGGAGGAAGATGGTCCCTAGTGGGTTTCTGATTCAGAGAGAATTGGCAACAGAAGGAGGCCTCCCTTTGGCTCCAGGTCCCATCCAGGCCAGGCTCCCATGTAGATCATCACAGTAGCCATCCATAGATCATTCAAACATAAAAAAGCAAAAGCCAGTGACAGGTTGGGGACAAGGGGGGGAAAGGGGAGTAGTCGTTTAATGGGTCCTGAGTTTCAGTTTTGCAAGATGAAAATAATTTTGGAGACGGATAGTGGGGAAGGCTGCACTACCATGTGAATGTACTTAATACCACAGAACTGTACACTTAAAAATGGTTAGGGTGGCAAATTTTGTGTTATGTTATTTTACCACAATTAAAAAAATAATAAAAAGAACAATTTAAAAAAAAAAGTCATTGAAAGCTTTGAAATCAGAATGGCCAGAGTAAGGCATTGACGGTGTCTCCAGGGCTGTCTGGAGAAATACCTGCTTTCACCTTAGGGCTGGTATAGTTTCTTGAATCTACTGAGTATGTGTCCAGATGTCACAGAGTGAAGACAAACCATGGACGCATATAGGAAACTGTGTAGAGCAAAGGTATATTATGCAAATTTACAATACTGGTTTCCATTGGGTCCCATATTGTAGTGTGACTTTCCAGGGATGTATTTCACCCAGTTAATGATGAAGCCACTAGAGGACTGAGAAAATAACATGCCTGCCTTGTGTTTTCTGGGTAGAAAGGCAGAGCTCATGCATACGGAATGTCTCGAAGGCTGCCTTCATTTTACATGAATAAATAGCCTTTTCCAAAGAATCCCTGCGTAGAAGTTTTGGGCTGTGCATGGCATGCCTTTTTCTCTTTGGCTTTCACTGAGGCACGATGAGGTATGTATGATCAGCTCCGTTTTATGTATGGCTGAGCTCCTATTCAAACTGAGGAATGTTGCTCAACCGCTCGGAAGAGCTCTGTGGCTGGGCGGCAGGGAGAATTAAATTGGACTTTGAGTCTAGACAATGAATGAAGGGTCCATGTTCTCTGCTGCTTTCCTCAAAGTGTCTATCACCTGAGGGCTGCTTGGTGGCCTTAGGAAATGAGCTTTTGATGCACCTGTAAAGGATAGAGGTCACCCTGTGGGAACGTAGGGTAGTGTTGGGCAGAGTCTGCCCTGCTGTCCCAGTCCCTACCTAATGAATGCAGGTGTTAGCACAAGCCCCAGGCAACGGATCAAGCAGCCACACACCTAACGTGCTGCTGTTTGCATGGAATTTCTGGACACTTTCTGGGTTTTCAGCTGCTGCCTCAGATTAAAGGCAGCACTGCTGGATGCATGATTTTTGAATATAGAACATGATAAAATAGTCTTACCCGATGCTTTACAGCTCATGTAGTACTGTAGCTGTTTCTACTGGGATTTTTTTTTTCTTGGGTATATCCTTCATGATGCTGAAGATCTGAGCTGGCCATGGATAGCTTAAGATGGTAATGATGGGGATGACGATGATGGCTACCAATAGATTTGGATCCCTTATACATGTCTGATTCTCACAAACCAGACTTTTGCATCCTTTATTTCATATAACTTTATCTTTCCAATAAGACTGAGCTTGGCCATCTATTTAATTATGCAAATGGTACCTTACTCTAGGATGCATGATCTTTCAAGTCTGATCTGTTTTTTTTTCCTAGAGTCTGATCACTTTCTCTGTTTATTACTCTTACATAATAACATGTAATTATGATGCTTACTGGTCACTATCCTCTGCTAGTCATAAGCAAAATGAGGGTGATGATCTTTGGTTGTTTTGTTCCCAAGCAGCACATAATAGATGCTCAACAAACCCTTGATGACTTGAATCTTCAAGCAACTCCCATAAGGTGGTAAAATTATAGCTCCCATTTACCAGATAAGGAAATAAAAACAATAAAAAGTGGCCATAATGAAAGGTAATGTAAGAACTGGAACCCAAGCCTTCCATTATCCATGTGCTCTTGACAGTATTTTTCCCTGAAGCTTGTTGAGTATGAATCAGTGGCTATGATTACTTGGGGATTAATGCACTTTTCACGCACACATCCGGGTTACCTACATTCCAGAAACCCCAACACTACACAGCATTCTCTAGACTCTTAAAACACGAGTGAGTGCCAATGTTGACTTAGGGCAGCTAATCGGATGTGCTCCCATGGGATTTGGACACAATGGAGACCACTGCAATGTTTCCACTGCAACCATGGAGGTGTTTTACTTTCTAGGCCAAAAAAAAAAAAAAAAAGCCAGTAAGCATTCGAAAAAATGTTCGACATCTTTAGTCACCAGGGAAACGTAAATAAAACCCACAAGGAGTCACCAGTTCACACTACAGCAGCACGGGTTTGATTAAAAAGACATATAACCACATGTGTTGGTGAGGACACAAAGAAACGAGAATCTTCATATGTTGCTGGTACAAAGGTAAAACAATACGGCCACATTGGGAAAAAAATGATAGTTTTCAACCAAAACCTGTACACAGATGTTTATGGCAGGATTAGATATATACTCACAATAACCAAATGGTAGAAATGGTCCAAATGTCCATCAATGGATGAACAGATAAACAAATATGCTATATTCACACAACAGAATATTCACATAATGTGGATGAATCTTAAAAATATTATGCTGATTGGTGGGATGCCTGGCTGGCTCTGTTGGTGGAGTATGTAACTCTTGATCTTGGGGCTGTGACTTTGAGCCCCAAGTTGGGTATAGAGATTACTTAAAAATACTTAAAAATGAAATCTTAAAAAAGTATGTTGGTTGGACATTACACTAATTGAAAAATACTATGCTAATTGGACCTGATGCTAATTGAAAATATCATGATAATTCACATGCTAATGGCTAATCGTGATAAAAATATATATCCCATAGTGAATTTCTTCCACCTTATTCTAGCTCAAATGGACTCAGTCCTAACTTAGTGCTGGCCTGTGCACTTTTTAATTTCTCTGTAATGTGCAGCCACAAAGGTTCAGGATTTGGACGAAATAGTGTCCTCAGAAAGTCTCAAGCCCTATGACCAAATTTCCCCTGTGGAGCCCACATTTAAAGCACATTGAACTAAGTAAATGGGAAACATCTTACTGTTATAAGGCTATCGATTTCATTTTTGAAATGTAAACCTATGAGTCATGCTTTATGTCGTGTTGCAAATAAAATGACAATTTCCCCCAAAGAAGATGAAATTTATTTATCTAAGGAAACCAAGAGTGGAGATAAACAATTTCAGTAAATTTTAGGGCCCTGTGAAGAGACAGAAGCAGACTACATTTCTGTTTGGAGATATCCAGTTATTTTGTTTCATCGCAGAAATGAAACCCTCTCCTTGGAAACAGTCAGACAGGCAGAAAAGTCCTCAGAGGAACCCAGAGTTGTCAGCATATATAAAACATCTCTGCTGTTCTCCCCAGAAGCAGTTTTGTTCGATGCTTTTCCAAAAGTTTCTAAACGTCTACTGGCAAAATTAGATGCTAGCTGTCTTTAAAGAGAATGCCATATGATTTTCTTGAAAATAGGTAATATTGGGTAACAATGAAAACTTAAACACAAGCAAGAAGCAAGCCTTCATTTGGAGACAGGGATGGCTTCAGGAATTGTCCTTGTAATCACAACAGTGAGCAGAAAGAGAGGTGTGTGTGTTTAAAGCAAACAAAATACCCAGTCACGCGAAACCCAAGCCCCTGGGGATATTAGGTATGTCTGGTGTCTGGTTGGAGAGCATTCTTCAGTCCCGACAGCGGAAAACAAAAAAGCGTTACCAGGGCATTGCTCTGTGTTGGGACCAAGGGCAATTTAAGAAAACAGTGGCTATGAGACAAAAGTAAAGGTGAAGCAAAGGTAGACTGGAGAAGCAGGGACCATGAAGTGGGGAGGGTCCCAACATCTGGACGCACAGAGCTCTCTTCTGAAAGTTGCAAGATCATGAACACAAATACCATTTCTCAAGTGTGTGAGAAGTCTATTGAAATGAATAAAGAGATCACCACTTTAGACATTTTACTGAACAGAGTGGATTTGGTCATTCCTAAGTAGCTTTGTGAACATAACATTTTTGAGTCTCCACACCTGAAAATGCCAGAATTGATGAGTATATGCCAAAGTGAATGTACCATTTTAGAAAACCATTGACCATCACCTGTTGACATCAATGACCTTTCCTTCCTTCTCTGACAGAAAGAGATAGGGGCCAAAGAGGAAAAAGCAAGATGTGTTTTCTGAAACACGGATTTGATCCTGTCATTCCCTTATTTGAAAACATGTTGTTACTTATACTTCAGTAAAAAAAATAAAATAAAAATCATAAAATAGAGAAGAAAAAAATGTGTTGGTTCCTCTCTATTATCTGCAGGATGATTTCAATTTCTTGGTCCAGTATCTAATCTGATACCCCTTCTACCTCTTCCAGTTGAATTCAGTGTGGTCCTCCAAATAAATCTTTACTTCATTCAATCCTGTCAGGACCCTAGGCATAGGTATTTTCCACTTTCCCGAGGGGCAACTTCCTCACGTCCACCTGGCTGGTCAGTGGCAGAGCTGGGAACTCAAATCTGGGTCTCTAGGCTCCTAACCACACCAGAAGCCTTTCTTCTCCTGGAAATGCCCCACCATGAATTACTTAAAATTACTGCCTTACCCAATGTAACTCACACACACAACCTGCCTAATGTATATGTTACCAATGGTGGCCATAAGAAATTACCACAAACTGGGGACTTATAATAATAGGAATTATCTTCCCAGCTCTGCAGACCAGAAGACTGAGATCCAGGCGGGGAAGGGAGTTCCCTCCAGAAGCTCCAGGGGAGGGTCCTCCCTGTCTCTTCCAGCTTCTGGGAGCTCTAGGCATTCCAGGGCTTATGGCCACGTCCCTCCCATCTCTGCCTCTGTCTTCATGTGGCTTCTCCTCTATGTCTGTTTCTCCTCTTCTGTCTCTTGAAAGGACACTTGTCCTTGGACACCTTAGAGCCCACCCTAGTGCAATGGACTTCATCTCAATCCTTAACTAATTATATCTACAAAGACCCTATTTCAAAATAAGGTCACATTTACTGGTACCAGCAGTTATGAAATGGACTTATATTGCGTATACAATTTCAATCATATATACATGACTTATGTATACCTGTGTATATATACTTATTTATGTCTATGTATATATATACACACAGTAACATATATTTACATGTGTGGATGTGTGTGACTGTTGTAAATAGAATAATAATTAGTTGCAGTGAACATACTTCAAGATTTTATAGAAATTTAAGCAAATGTTTGCTAATTTGAGTTTTGCAACTTCATGTTCATATTTTGGAGAAAATAAGGTTTTTTTCAAGTCTGAAGTCCCAAGCAGTCTGCAATGCAGCGCAATATTTTTTTTTACCCCAGGGCACACGTAGAAAGTGTGATGGTGAATTTTATGTGTCAAACTGGCTAGGCTGTGCCACCAAGATTTTTTTTAATTTTTATTTTTTGATCTAACCCTAGTCTAGATGTAGCTGTAAAGATGTTTTTTACATGAGATTAACATTTAAATCAGTAGACTTTCAGTAAAGCAGATGATCTTCCGTAATGTAGGTGGGCCTCCAGTTGGTGGCCTTGAGAGGAAAAGACTAAGGCCCCCAGGAAAGAAAGAATTCTGCCAGCAGATGGACTTAATAGTCAAATTATAGCATCATTTCTTCCCTGGGTCTCCAGCCTCCTGGTCTACCTTGCAGATCTTGGATTTGCCAATTTTCACAATCATGAACCAACTCTTTAAAATAAATCTCTCTGTGTCTCTCTCAGTATCTATCTACCTATCTATCTATCTATCTATCTATCTATCTATCTATCTATCTATCTACCTACCTATCCATCCATCCATCCATCCATCAATTCTATCCATCTATTCATCTATCATCTATCCATCTATCTTTTATCTATCCATTCTATCCATCCATCCATTATCTATCATCTATCATCTATCTCTATATCTATCTATCATCTATCCATCTATCCATCCATCATCCATCCATCATCTATCATCTACCTACTATCATATCTATCTACCCATTCTTTATCTGTCTATCCACATCTATCCATCCACCCATCTTTATCTATCTACTATCATATTTATCCATCTATCTGTCCATCTATTATCTATTATCTGTCTATCTATCTATCTATCATCTATCCATCCATCCATCCATCCATCCAACCATCACCATCTATCACCTACCTACTATCATATCTATCCATCCATCATCTATCTATCCATTTACTATCACATTTATCCATCCACCAATCTATTATCTATCTACTATCATATCTATCTATCTATCTATCTATCATCTATCTACCTTTCCTATTGGTTCTGTTTCTTTGGAGACCCTGACTGATGCAGAAAGTAATAGTAAGACACACTGGGGTAGGTAGACAAAGCTGCATCCAGCCAGAGACCATGAGCTCTGGGATTCTGCCTCACCCCCAGCCCAGCCCACTGACCAAGGGCTCAGAGCACCCAAATCCCAATTTCACTAGAGCCCTTGGGAGCCATGGTGGAGCCTTTGTTGAATGTATGGGTTGCAATTTCTATGGTTCACTACAGAATGACAGGAGATGGTGCTTGCATTAGTCAGTAAGTGAGGTCTGCTTCTCTTGTTCTGCCCTTCACGACTACTTAAGAGAAGGCCTTCCCTGCCTTCCTTCCCTCCTCTGCTTGGGGGATGGAGTGGGTAAGGGGAAGCAAGGGGATGAGCATAACAGGGAAGCAGAACTGGGAGCAGGGACTCAGCTAATAGATTAGTAAAAGGATGTCACAATCTGCTGGATGTGCCCTGGGGCCAGACCTCCTCGTAGTGAAGATCAATGGAGCAAAATCCATCTTCATTGACCTCAAATGAGCTCAGGGCCCTGGGGAGCAACATTGGCCTGGCCCATTGCCCTGACATTGCTCACCCCCTGCCTCTCATGGGCCTCCAAGCTTCCGGGGAAAATGCATTATCACTTTAAAACTTTAACCTCGCTAATAAATGGGAAAATACAAAGTCCCTATCTTGTGGTCTAGAAATAGGAAAAAAAAACAAAAAAACCAAGTTGGTAAAATCCAAAGGCAAATGCATTTTTCTCTGTGGTAGGACTTCCCTCTGAATAGAGACTGGAAGCTCTGGGTATCTTGGTAGGATGGGGCACAGTGGTAGGGCTGCTGGGCTGGGAGCAGGGAGCCAGGCACGGTGCCAGTGAGGGGAAGCAGGTTTCTCCTGCCCCAGAGGAGTGGTGAGACCTCCCTTGAGGCAGATCCCTCAGGCCCAGGGAAACTCCTGGTTTGGGGACGCTCAGCTTGGAGTCTGCAGCAGTCAGTGCTCCCAGGGGGTCAGAGAGTAAGCATTTCTATCCTATAGGAAGAGGATGGGAATTTGTGTAATGTAGTGCCACACCCACCAAAGTGGGCGTCTGCAAACTATTGTGCTTGGCCTTTTGTAAATAAAGTTTTATTGGCACATGGTCAGGTGCATGCATTTACACATTGTCCATGGCTATTTCCCTGAAAGAGTAGTACTGGTGAGTTGCAACAAAGACTTTCTCGCCTGGAAAACCCCAAATATCTCCTGTCTGGTCCTCTACACAGAGAGTTTGCTAACGTCTGACCTTTAGTATCTAAAATCCTTCCAAAGTTATCTTTTAAGGTAAACACAAAACCCTTAGGTTCATAATATCCCATCCATGCTCTGTGTTTTTAAAGACTAATAAAGAAAAAAAAGAAACATTTTAAATGATAAATCATTGCATCCAAAAAAGTCAGGCATTTTTTTTGTGGTTGTTTCGGGGAAAAAAAAAAGCTGAAAGCTTTAACTTCACAGTATGCTCAGCCCTGACTTACCATGGATGTCATCGAGTGGTGACAGAGTGATGACGCTGGGGCTCGGGACCTGTTGCAATCCTGCCTGTGGGAAATGGGCTTGTGTGTTTTATGTGACAACCTTGCAGGAGCAAGGTTGAAGCCCACACAGTGGATGGATATAAGAGCCGAATAGAGAAATCGCAAGCAAGACACTCAACCCTGACAGCAGTCTTGATTCATCACCACCCACCCAGAATGAACCTAGTGGCTTTCAACTCCTGGGCTGTCTACAAGCTGTATTTTAGAAAGCTGGAGAGAGGCTCCTTTTGGGGTTCCTACGTTCTGTGCAATTGTGCATTCACACTGCCTTCCTGTGCCTTCCTGCAGCTGTTTTCTCAGTATCTACTCACACCCAGGCACACCTACTCACACACATGTGAACATAAGTGCATACAGGCAAGTGCACACGTGCACAAGGCACTCACACACTCATGCACACACATTCGCACATGCATGCATATATATGCATATAAATGCATGCATGGGGCACACACCTGCACACACGTACATTTACTCATCTAGACATAACATGCATGCACACATATGTATAGAAATGCATGCATGTGTTTCTCACGCACACGTCCATTTAATCATGCACACATATCACACATCTGTGCACTCATTCATACACCCATACACACGTGCATGCACATACATGCATATAAATACATACATGCAGCACACACCTACACAGATACACTTACTCATCACACATATTCATGCATGCTTGTACACACGTGCATATAAATGCATGCGTGTATTGTTTGCACAC
This sequence comes from Phoca vitulina, assembly GCF_004348235.1. Classification (NCBI taxonomy): domain Eukaryota; kingdom Metazoa; phylum Chordata; class Mammalia; order Carnivora; family Phocidae; genus Phoca; species Phoca vitulina. The sequence continues at coordinate 1,244,890 of NW_022589763.1, forward strand.
ATACATTTAATCATGCACAGCCATTCACACACTTGTGCACACATTCATATGTGCATGTGCACACACTCGTGCACACATTCATGTATGCGCACACCCATGTGAACATAAATGCACAAAGCATTGCACACATGTACAAGGCATCCACACAGCCATGCACGTTTTCACACACGCATGCATACATACAAACCCTGAAACACCTTGCGACATTTACAACATAAAACAAAGTCCAAGTGTTTACATTTGGATGCCCCCTTCAAATGCAGTGAATCCACTACAAAATCCATCTTCTTTTTCCAAACCAGTCCCTCCCTTCCAGCTTCTGCTGTCAGGGGTTACCTCTGCTTTCCTAGGGTGCCATTTGAGGGAAAGAGCCTTCTTTCAAGCTCACAGGCAGCCTTGGGATGTACTGACCCGTGACCTGCTCTGTGAGAGGCAGTGACCCACGACCTGCTCTCTGGTTTTATAACTCTGCTGTCTCACTTCCCTGTCCTGTCCCACTAAGGAGAAAAGGCTCAACCACAATGTGACAATGACAGTCACCATATTAATCACCTGTTCCCATCATTTCTCATTACTCTGGGGCTTTAATGGTTTCTGCTTTACAGAACAAGACACCAAGGCTCAGCCTGATTACACATCTCTCCTGGGGTCGCGGGCATAGAGGAAGGCAGCGGCCATGCCATGATGGAAGTCGTGCCATTTATACGACATGCTGTTAACCATCTCTCTACCTTCATGGCTCCTGGGCCTCCTTCCAGTTCGGAAACACAAGCCTCTGGACCCATCCTCATCTCTGGCTTCCCACTTGTCACCACGAGACACTCTTCTGAGTCAGAGCTCACTTCTGAGCCATTATCTGCATCTGCCCAGAGCTCTGCTGGGCCACCTCCTTGGGCTCCTTTGTACAGCCCCCTCACCCTCCCATCTGTGCCGGTCTTTCTGGAGTACTTGGTGATGATGAGACATCCTTGCTGGGAAGCCACTGAAAGACATCCTTCAGGTGGATGCCATAACGGGAACCCCACTGAGCCCCAAATGTGGCTTGTCATGTCACCATCTGTCCCCAGAATCCAGATCCCCACCAGCCATTCTCCACCAGCTTGCATTGATGCCTCTGTGTGCAAGGCATGCCCAAGAGCTTGAAGGAGTTCAGGAGGTGCCCACATGTGATCCTGGATGACCCCATCACCACCCAATGCCCAGGGGTTCCAGCCAAGAATTGTGGCCCTGGGGAGGTTTGAAGGTGTGCTCTGCTTGTTCACTGATGGATGTATCTCTGTTCAGAACCTGCCTCCCAGCCCTCCCTGCTCTCATTAGCTCAGCTCCAACCACTTTCCCACCTTTCTTCCCTTATACTGTGAGAATACCCCCTTGTTGCCCTCAATTCCCACATGCTGGGGCTACTGGAGGGAGAAATCCTTCCAACCTGAGTCATATCATTCTCCTGAACTTGCTCTCCCAACACACCAGTGACATGAGTCTCCTTTGCTCCTGGAATCACCAAACCATTGATCCCTGCCTCAGGGCCTTTGTGCATCCTCATGGAGCACTCTGCCATCCCAGATATATGTATGACCCATGCCCTCCCATCAAGGAGTTCTTTGCTTAAATATCACCCCTTCTCTGACCCTCTATCAACTCTCTCCACCTGCTTCTATGCCTTACCTGGCTTCATACTTCTCCGTGGCATTCATTATTCTTTCTGTTCATGTGTATATCCATATCCAGATCCATTTCTATATGTATTTATATCTATGTATCTATCTATCCTTCCATCCATCCTTCCATCCATCCTTCCATCCAACCAATCATCCATCCACCCACCCACCCACCTATCCATCCATCCATCATCCATCCATCTTATCTATCCACCCACACACCCACATGCCTATCCATCCACCCACCCACCCACCTATCCATCCATCCAACCATCCATCCATCTTATCTATCTATCCACCCACACATCCACACTCTTATCCATCTACCCATCTATCCGGCTGGCCGTCCATCCATCCACCCACCCACTCTTCTATCCTATCATCTATCTATCTATCTATCTATCTATCTATCTATCTATCTATCTATCTATCATTCATCCATCCACCCACCCACCTATCTATCCAACCAACCATCCATCTTATCTATCTATAATCTATCCATCCACCCACCCACCTATCCATCTATCCAACCAACCATCCATCCTATCTATCTATCTATCTATCTATCTATCTATCTATCTATCTATCTATCTATCTATCATCTATGATAGTGGTTAAGAACTGGGGAAGATTGTACCCCCAAGGGACACTACGCAATGCCTAGAGACACTGTTGGTTGTCACAATGGGACAGGGGAGTGGTACTGGCATTTGTTGGTTGGAGACCAGAGATGCTGCTCAGCACCCTACAGTGCAAAGGATGCCCCACATCTGAGAGTCATCCCGCCAGATGTCAGTAGTCCCCAGGCAAAGAAGCCCTGGTCTAGCAGATGAAGTTATCTTAAGAGACTGAATCTTTGCTACCAAAACAGCAGGCCGGGAACACCCCCCAAAAAGCACACACTCTGGTGCAGAGTAGTCCCTAAATCAGCCTGTGTGTCTGAAAAGCTGCAGTTAGAATCACCACGTTCTCACAGTCGCTTGGGCTTCAGGGAAGGTGTTGTTCCTGGGCAAGCACGGCCATATTGTGGCAACTGATTCAGTGGCATTTCTCACAGGACCTGACCTTTTACAGAAATCCAATATTTGAAAATTCATCTTGCAGACAGCTTCAGAATGTAAGATGTCTCTGCTCCCTGGCTTTGAGAGAGGAAGGTCAGAGAGAGATGATTTGAGGCTCCCCCATCCCACCCAGGTTGTGCTTATATGAGAACCTCTATGCAGAATGTCAGGTGATGCACAGGGGGTGGTGGACAGGTGCTATCAATCCACAGGTGAACACCCTTATGGACAGCCACTGCATCTAAATTGTGCCATTCTATTTCATCTTTAAGGGAAGGCATTTCTTTTTTCTTGTTCTTTTTCTTTTCCTGCCAGCTTATTGTCCCTATTGGCCAATGCACAGACCCAGAGTGACTTGCAGAATTTCCGAGGGACAGAGCCCGAGTCTCTGCTTGGGAAGCTGGCGGCATGGAGCATCAGTTACTAATGTGGTCTGCAGCACAGCCGCGAGGCCCCGACTCACTGCATGCTCAGTGTCTGTGCCCTTGGCCGGGGACTAAGCCCCAGTGGAGTTGGGCACTTGGATGTCAGAAATGGTGTCTCTCTGTGAAAATAGCTAAATTAATACCCAAGGGACTGGCAGAAGTCACAGTGTGGTGAGTATCAGATGGATGGGAGTGAGGCATGGAGAAACTCAGGAGGATGGAGCATGTACTGTGTGGAGAAGAGAGTACTCTATAGCAAGGGAGACAAGTGGAGGAGAAGGATGGGTGCAGAGACCCATTCTTGGAGACATCCCACTTTGCAAGCCCCCATGCCACAAAAGACGCTCTGAGTGTCTCTGTTGTGATCGATTTCAATTCCCGTCCTGTGAAAGAACAGCAAAACCTCACAAGATTGCAAAGAATGTCCAGAATCTGGAAAGGTTTGCATTCTCTGCATGCACGTGAGTGATGAGCATGCATGAGTCCTTGGAAGATGGATCAGTCTCCTGTCACTAATGACCGCAAACTCAGGGACTCAAACCAACACACAGGTGTGGTCCTGCCGTTCTGGAGGCCAGAAGTCTGAAAAAATGGCTCTCACGGGGCTAAAATCAAGGCTCCGGCATGGCTGGGTCCTCCCAGAGGCTCCAGGAGACAATCCTTTTCCCCACCTTCGTGCAGCTTCTAGAGCCGCATTCTTCGTATTCCTTGCTCCCTGGTTCCTTCCTGTAAAACCAGCAGGCTAGTGTCATTAAAACTCTGCTTTTGACATCATGTTGCCTTCTATCTGACCTTCCCACCTCCCTCTTAAAGAGGACCATTATTCAGCTAACCATAGGCAGGAAAAAACATTTGCAGAGCAAGTGGTGTTCGGTGGATTCTGGAATAAAATGGGGTGGCCGGATGTCCCCCCAGGACACACACACTGGCTCCCTGTCCAGTCCTTGTATGGTTTATGTCATTAATGTACGATTTTCAGCAACTTGAAGGCATGATTCTCCTACAAACGTACCATGAGCTGCATCAAGGATTTTTTTTTTTTTTTTTAGTGAGGGAGCTTCGCAAGGATTAAGACATTGATAGAGGTTCTATGGAGGCTGGAGGGGTTGGTAGATACATGGTCAGGACACCGGAATGAGATGCAAAAAAGCAGGTACAAAGCAAATAAATGTCATACAGGCAAAACCCCCATAACTTTAGGGTCATCTCTTCTCTCCAGCAGGCATAACAATAAACTACCCATCATCTGCAAGTTCCCACATCAGTTGGTAAGAGTTGAGCCCTAACCTATAACCAATAGTAATTCATACAAGGTTTCAATTGCTGAGGATCAGGTTCCCCCAGATGGTTTCATTCAACAAATGTTCATGCAGGACATGAAAAAGGGGTATGGTATTTTTCTCTTGCCCATTTCCACAGGCTGCATGATTCTTATTGCCTCTGAGTGTTCCATGTGCCATCTGGTTGTAGGAAAGAAGTAACAGATGCTACAAGTAGGTCCGTATGGTTTCTGCACTGAAATGGTGCAAATGACCTTTCTGAGTGTTGGACTGCAATGGATAAGCCCTTCTCTTGTAGACACTGGGTCCTTGGATACAGGCTACGATGCATCTCCTGTTCAGTCCTTAAAACCAGGTGCACACAAACACCAGTCAAGAGTCTTAGAAGGGAAAGTAACAGGTGGCTTGGAGAATGTCCAGTCCAAAGGCAGAGCAGAGAGAGAGGAGGATCCAACTGAGGCCATGCCCCAGGTGCTGGGAGGATCTGGCTGGATGCTGTCAGACCCTGTCCTCCCATTGCCAGGAAAGACCATGCCTCTGCCAGCTGGAGAGGACCATAGGCCCTACCTGTGCATCACCAGATTTGCATGGGTCTTCTCTGCTAGGCAGGGGTCTCCTTCATAGAGAAGTGTAAGGAACAGAGGACAATGCCTTTGCCACATCCCAGGTAGGTGTGGGACATGGGGGCTTACCATGAGATGGGAAAGGTTTCCCAAACATGGGGTGTCCAGATGCTGGTTGACCTGACTGCACACATGTGCTCATCTACACACCACCAGGTACACCGTTCAGGATTTTACAATCCTCACGTGATTTTATTCCCAAGAAGAAAAAAAAATCTGGTAATGGTATCCAGGTAATGTTTCATTTACAACAGGCTTCTTTCTTTTCTTTGTATTAGGTGAGAGAGAGAAAAATAGTTACTCCCAGTGATATATATATATATTTTTCACATCCCATAAAAGCAACCATTTTAAAGCAAACAATTTAGTTGGATTTAAGTACATTTATCATGTTGTACAACCAGTACATGTATCTGGTTCTAGAATGTTCTCATTCCCTCAAAAGGAGAGCCCATTCCCATGAGCAGTCACACCCCATCCCCCTGACAACCACGGATCCACTCTCTGTTTCTATGGATTCGCCTATTCTGGATGTTTCTTATATAAATGGAATCATATGCTATGTGCTATTTTATGTGTGGCTTCTGTCACTTACCATAATGTTGGTTTAGTATCTATAGTAAAAAAACATCACTGAAAAATACTCATGATAAGCCTCTAGATTACATGAAAAGATGCACGTGAGAAGCACAAGGAAGTACCACGACACAGGTGATGGAATAGCTGAACTAAAAGTACTCATCACACCCAGGGCTGGTGAGGATGTGCTGCAGCTGGGACACTCACACGTGGTTGGCAGGGATGCAAAATGGCAGCATGTCTCTGGAAAACGGGCTGGCGGTTTCTTATGGAGTTAAGTGTACACTTCATGTGGGATCCAGCAATCCCATTGCTAGGTATTTATCCAAGAGCAGTCACAATGCACGTTCACTGAAAACCTGGATGTGAATGCTGAGAGCAGCATTCTGCCTGACTTGCCCCAGAGGGGAAACAACCTAGAGTGGGGAATGGATGAAGCACAGTGGCGTGTGCATACAATGGGACACCACTCAGCCACAAAAGGGGAGGGACCATTGTTGAGTGCACAGCCCTGTTGCGTGTCAAATGCATATTGCTGAGTAGAGGAAGATAATTTCAAAGGGCCAACTACTGCCTGGGGTCATTTATACCATTTTATGGTAAAGGCAAATAGGAGGAGAGAAAACAGAGCAGTGGTTATCCATGATTTTTGCTGGACGAAATGCCAGACTGTATTTTCAGGGGCTGGGGGAAGAGGGAATTGTCCAGGATGACGGAAAAGTTCTGCATCCCACTGGATGAATCTGTACATGTGTTAAAGCTTACAGGGCTGTACTCCAAGATATGGTGAATGTTGTACTGTTTGTAAAATGTTTAGAAGACCTGTAGGTGTTCAAAAAATTGAAAAGAGAATGACCATATGATCCAGCAATTCCATGACTCGGGTATTTATCCAAAAGAAGTGAAAGCAGGGACTTAACAGATTTTTGTATACTTGTGTTCATAGCAGCATGATTTATGGTGGCCAAGTGGAAGCAATCCAAGCATCCATGGATGGAGGGATGGATGGGTAAATGGCATGTGGACCATGCATGGAATGGAATATGACTCAGCCTTAAAACGAAGGACATTCTGCACCTGCTATGACGTGAATGGACCTTCAGGATATGGTGCTCAGTGACATGAGCCAGACACAGAAGGACAAATCCTGTGTGATTCCACGTATACGGGGTCCCTAGAGGAGTCCCATCCACAGAGGCAGAGAGTAGATGGTGGAGTCAGGGCCTGGGGATGGGGAGTCAGTATTTCATGGGGATAGAGCTTCAGTTTGGGAAGATGGGAAGTTCTGGAAATGGATGGTGGGGATGGTTGCACAACAGTGTGAATGTGCTCGATGCCACTGAGCTCTGCACTTAAAAACGGTTAAGATGGCAAATTGTATGCTGTGTGTATTTTACCACAATTTAAAATTAAAAACAATTTTTCTTTGGTTTGAAAACCCCTAGGTGAAAAAAAAGTCTTGCTCTACACAGAGCATGCAAAAACACTCAGAGGGTTAGGACTGTGTTAGTTGCATATATTTTCATGCCATCCCTTTAAATTGTTTATCTGCAGTGGAATACATAACGGGTCCGTATGATGTATTCGTCCACAGACGTGCACTGGGGCATGGGTGAAACGCTCTGCCTGCTGGGTGTGGCATTGGCCCTGAGAGCCCGCAGGAGGGACAAACACCCAGCGTCCCTCCCCAAGTCGGGCCCAGAGCTCATAACTGGGCTGAAAGCAATCCTGGGAAGGTGGCAAAGGAGGAAGGCCAAGTGTGGAGTTGTCAGTTGGTGCTACAGACACTCTTGCCTTGATCTGCTTACATTCCTAATCACGGTTCTTGGGTGGGTATCAGCCCTGCACAGATGTGGAAGCTGCCTTAGAGAGGGGCACCTGGTCAGAGCGTGCATGCTCTCAGGTGCGGCTGGGATGCATGCCCACTAGCCTCTCCCCAGCATCCCAGACCCTCAGCACTCCGAAAATGCCACCCCAGGACACCTCTCCTCTGAAAAGTAAGCAGCAGTGCTCATGGGCTTCTGAGGATCTCAGGGGCTGTTTAAAAAATTTATTTCTTCATTTTTGGTCTGGAAAGAAGCCATAACTCACTTGGAATGTTAATGGGGACTTCAGCTCTGCAATTGTAAAATCTAGTACACACAGCTTGAAATGCTTGGAACTGCACTGTATTTGGGATGGCTCTGTGGTTCCTCAAAGGGAGCAATTCGACCCCCAGGGGACACCCGCAGATGGTCACAATGGGGGCTGGCACTGGCATGTGGTAGGGTGGAGACCAGGGACGCTGCTCCACACCTGAGTGCCCAGGATGCCCCACATCAGAGTCATTCAGCCCCAGATGTTAATAGTGCTAAGGTAGAGACACCTGTCTCAGCATAACAGATTCTGAATGTCTATCTGTCCATCTGTCTATCTATCTATCCATCATATCTATGTATCATCTACCCATCCATCCACCATCCATCTATGTATCATCTACCCATCCATCTACCCATCATATCTATCAATCATCTACCCATCATATCATCTATCTATCTATCTATCTATCTATCTATCTATCTATCTAT